>NW_027422634.1:325415-390415 GCF_048934315.1 Petromyzon marinus | reverse complement strand
TGTAGTGTGTGTGTAGTGTGTGTAGTGTAGTATAGTGTGTGTGGTGTGTGGTGTAGTGTGTGTAGTGTGTGTGTGTGGGGTGTAGTGTGTGTAGTGTGTGTACTGTGTGTGTAGTGTGGTGTGTGTGTATATAGTGTGTGGTGTAGTGTGTGTAGTGTGGTACTGTGTGTAGTGTGTGTGTGTAGTGTGTGTAGTGTGGTACTGTGTGTACTGTGTGTAGTGTGTGTGTAGTGTGTGTGTAGTGTGTGTAGTGTGGCACTGTGTGTAGTGTGTGTAGTGTGTGTGTAGTGTGTGTAGTGTGTGTGTAGTGTGTGTAGTGTGTGTGTAGTGTGTGTGTAGTGTGTAGTGAGTGTGTGTAGTGTGTGTAGTGTGTGTATGTAGTGTGTGTAGTGTGGTACTGTGTAGTGTGTGTGTATGTAGTGTGTGTAGTGTGGTACTGTGTAGTGTGTGTGTGTAGTGTGTGTGTGCAGTGTGTGTGTAGTGTGGTACTGTGTGTGTAGTGTGTGTAGTGTGTGTGTGTGTAGTGTGTGTACTGTGTGTAGTGTGTGTGGTGTGTGTAGTGTGTGTGTGTAGTGTGTGTACTGTGTGTAGTGTGTGTGTAGTGTGTGTAGTGTGGTACTGTGTAGTGTGTGTAATGTGTGGGTGTAGTGTGTGTAGTGGTGTAGTGTGTGTGTGTAGTGTGTGTAGTGTGTGTAGTGTGTCTAGTGTGTGTAGTGTGGTACTGTGTGTAGTGTGTGTGTGTAGTGTGTGTAGTGTGTGTGTAGTGTGTGTAGTGTGTGTGTGTAGTGTGTGTAGTGGTGCAGTGTGTGTGTAGTGTGTAGTGTGTGTAGTGTGGTACTGTGTGTAGTGTGTGTAGTGTGGTACTGTGTGTACTGTGTGTAGTGTGTTACTGTGTGTAGTGGTGTAGCAGTGTGTGGTAGCAGTGTGTGTGTGTAGTGTAATAGTGTGTAGCAGTGTCTGTAGTGTGGTACTGTGTTTAGTGGTGTAGCAGTGTGTGGTAGCAGTGTGTGTGTAGTGTAATAGTGTGCAGCAGTGTGTGGTAGTGTCGTGGTGTGTGTATGTACAGCGAGGGAAACAAGTATTTGATCCCCTGCTGATTTTGTACGTTTGCCCACTGACAAAGAAATGATCAGTCTATCATTTTAATGGTAGGTTTATTTGAACAGTGAGAGACAGAATAACAACAAGATCCAGAAAAACGCATGTCAAAAATGTTATAAATTGATTTGCATTTTAATGAGGGAAATAAGTATTTGACCCCCTCTCAATCAGAAAGATGTCTGGCTCCCAGGTGTCTTTTATACAGGTAACGAGCTGAGATTAGGAGCACACTCTTAAAGGGAGTGATCCGAATCTCCGCTTGTTACCTGTATAAAAGACACCTGCCCACAGAAGCAATGAACCAATCAGATTCCAAACTCTCCACCATGGCCAAGACCAAGGAGCTCTCCAAGGATGTCAGGGACAAGATTGTAGACCTACACAAGGCTGGAATGGGCTACAAGACCATTGCCAAGCAGCTTGGTGAGAAGGTGACAACAGTTGGTGCGAATATTCGCAAATGGAAGAAACACAAAAGAACTGTCAATCTCCCTCGGCCTGGGGCTCCATGCAAGATCTCACCTCGTGGAGTTGCAATGATCATGAGAACGGTGAGGAATCAGCCCAGAACTACACGGGAGGATCTTGTCAATGATCTCAAGGCAGCTGGGACCATAGTCACCAAGAAAACAATTGGTGACACACTACGCCGTGAAGGACTGAAATCCTGCAGCGCCCGCAAGGTCCCCCTGCTCAAGAAAGCACATATACATGCCCGTCTGAAGTTTGCCAATGAACATCTGAATGATTCAGAGGACAACTGGGTGTGGTCAGATGAGACCAAAATGGAGCTCTTTGGCATCAACTCAACTCGCCGTGTTTGGAGGAGGAGGAATGCTGCCTATGACCCCAAGAACACCATCCCCACCGTCAAACATGGAGGTGGAAACATTATGCTTTGGGGGTGTTTTTCTGCTAAGGGGACAGGACAACTTCACCGCATTAAGGGGACGATGGACGGGGCCATGTACCGTCAAATCATGGGTGAGAACCTCCTTCCCTCAGCCAGGGCATTGAAAATGGGTCGTGGATGGGTATTCCAGCATGACAATGACCCAAAACACGCGGCCAAGGCAACAAAGGAGTGGCTCAAGAAGAAGCACATTCAGGTCCTGGAGTGGCCTAGCCAGTCTGCAGACCTTAATCCCATAGAAAATCTGTGGAGGGAGCTGAAGGTTCGAGTTGCCAAACGTCAGCCTCGAAACCTTAATGACTTGGAGAAGATCTGCAAAGAGGAGTGGGACAAAATCCCTCCTGAGATGTGTGCAAACCTGGTGGCCAACTACAAGAAACGTCTGACCTCTGTGATTGCCAACAAGGGTTTTGCCACCAAGTACTAAGTCATGTTTTGCAGAGGGGTCAAATACTTATTTCCCTCATTAAAATGCAAATCAATTCATAACATTTTTGACATGCGTTTTTCTGGATTTTGTTGTTGTTATTCTGTCTCTCACTGTTCAAATAAACCTACCATTAAAAATAGACTGATCATTTCTTTGTCAGTGGGCAAACGTACCAAATCAGCAGGGGATCAAATACTTTTTTCCCTCACCGTATGCCCCCACCGAAGACGAACATCCGTGGAGGGATGCAGGCAAGGCCGATGAGTCAGATGCCTTCAATGACCTCCTGTCACAGGTGCTGGCTAAAGTGGCCCCTCGGGATAGAGTCATCATGTTGGGTGACTTCAATGCCCGAGTTGGTCATGATGCTGGCACCTGGTCTGGAGTGATTGGAGGGCATGGGCCAGATCAGCTCAATAACAACGGTAGGAGGCTGCTAGTTTTTTTTGCAGCCCATAGGCTTGTGATTACCAACACGCTGTTCCGGCATCGGCGCATCCACACAACATCATGGATGCATGCCGGGTCCAAGCAAGAACATCTGCTGGACTACATAGTGACGGACCAGCGGATGCGGGCCCATGTCCTTGACACCCGGACCTACCGTGGTGCTGATCTGCCCTCTGACCATCGACTAGTCATCTGTAAGATGCGCCTGCCATTCTTCCACTCCGGTGGTGGGTGTACACCCAGGACCCCATTAAAACCCATATTGGCCAGGTCTCAGCTCGCTGATGAAAGTTGCAAGCGAGAATTTCATCATCGCTTGCGGCTGGGATTGGCATCGTCCCCCACTCCTGATGTCGAGGGGAAATGGGCGAGGTTTAGGACTGACTCATGCAGCTGCAATGGCTGCTTTGGGTACGCGGTCCAGACCTCCCAAGAGACCCTGGCTGACAGAGGAGGTGTTCAGGATGGTTGAGAAAAAGCGACAGGCCCACTGTCATCGGCTACAGAATCCCACGTCAGAGAATGAGGAGGCTTACCGCAGCCTTCGCTCGGAGGTTCGGAGAGCCGTGAGGCGCTGCAAGAATGGGTGGTGGTCGCGGGTTGCTGAGGAGATGGAGTCTGCCTCAATGGCCCGCGATCACAAATATATATTTAACTCCATCAAAAAAGTAACCTGCAGCGCCACACCTATTACCATCATTAGGGGAAAGAACGGTGATCTAATCTCCGACTCCCAGGAACAGGTTTGCAGATTTGCTGAGCATTTCTGTGAAGTCCTGGGGGAGGGGAAATCCCTCAGCCTGGAAAACATCGTGGGACAAAGTGGAGATGACCCTGCTGAGGCTGCGGTGCCTCAAATATTGGAAGAAGTCACCCCCTGTGAGTGGCTGGCTGAGGTGCCATCTGTTGAGGAAGTACTGAAGGCGATCCGGAGTCTGAGACCAGGAAAGGCAACGGGCAGAGATGATCACCCAAGCGAAATGCTGAGGGAGGGTGGCGTTTGTGCACAGACTGCCCTATATGACATAATAACAACAGTCTGGACCACTGGACGGGTTCCGCAGGATTGGAAGGATGCCCTGGTGGTCCCCCTCTTTAAGAAGGGGGACCGCACAGACTGTAACAACTACAGGGGCATCTCACTCCTCAGTGTGCCGGGAAAGGTCCTGGCAAGGATTATTCAACATCGCCTTGCCAGGCTCGCTGAGGAGAGGCTTGCGGAGCCCCAATGCGGTTTCAGGAAAGGGCGGTCCTGCACAGATGCCATGTTTTCTGTTTGCTACAGCAAAGGTGTAGGAAATTCCAACAAGACCTACATCTCTGCTTTATTGACCTGGTCAAGGCCTATGATACCATCAGTAGGCCTGGGATCTGGGTTGTTCTTCGTGCTTTCGGAGTCCCTGACCCCCTGCTCACGATCATTAAGGACCTTCACGATGGTGAGCGGGCCCGGGTAAAACTCTGTGGCTGGGAGTCAGAGCCATTCCCTGTACACCTTGGGGTGCGACAGGGATGTCCTCTGGCTCCCACATTATTTAACATCTATTTTGACCACGTAGTTAGTGAAGCCTTCAATAGCTGTACCGGGGGAATCTTCATATGGTACAGATATAATGGGAGGCTAATCGATGCCCGGGTGCGGTCAAGGGATGGCTCCCTATTGCTCAACCACGTTATGTATGCTGATGATTTGGTAATAGCTGCTCAGTCAGAGGAGGAGTTGGAGACGCTGCTGCTGAGACTGGAGCGTGCCACTAAGAGGTGGGGCCTTACCATCAGCCCCACCAAAACCAAGCACCTGCCTGGGTATTTTGTACCATCGGACACTCCACCCCCACAACTCCCAATCGGTGATGGGGCAGTTGTGGAGAGAGTGGAGAGTTTCCCATACCTGGGCAGTGTGCTTATGACTGGCTCCAGTTTAACAGCAGAGGTCTCACTCCGAATCAGTCGAGCGGCAATATCTTTTCATCGGTTGCGTAACGCTGTGTGGAAGCTACCTGGTCTGTCGCTGCGCACTAAGCTTCAGGTCTTCTCGGCCACGGTCATTCCCTCCCTTCTCTACGCTTGCGAAACGTGGACCCCCCTAATGGAACATCTTCGCCGGTTAGAAACATTTAGCCTGGCCTGCCTACGATCCATCCTGGGTTTAACCAAGCTGGATTGTATTCTTAGTTTTTTCGGTGAGGAGCTTACAAATCTTCGAAAGATCTGGGCAAGGTCCCATTGGTGAGCTCCTCCGGCGAGGAAGGCTGCGATGGCTGGGTCATGTAGCCCGCATGCCCAGCCACCGCATGCCGAAACAGCTTTTGTTTGGCCGGATTGAGGGGGCTAAGCGGGCGCGGCACGGGCTGGAGAAGAGATGGAGTGATGTGGTACAGGAGGACGTGGAGCTGAGTGGACTTGCCGATGACTGGTACCAGCGGTGTCAAGATCGGCCTCTGTGGAGGAGGCTTGTGAAGGACGCTGCTACTGGGCAGTTGGAGGCAGTCGCCCTCCAACAACAACGGAGGGCGGAGGAGCGACGCTCACAACAGCGAGCGGAGCGCCGGGTGGCTAAAGCACAGCAGGTTGGCACAGTAGGGGGCACAGGTGGTGCATCAGCCAGTCATCTCAGTCAGTCGACCCGTGGCACCTGCTGGGTCTGCCCCGTGACCTCCTGCCAGCGGGCGTTCGACACTTCACGTGGCCTCAAGGTGCACATGGCCTGGCACAAGCGTCGTGGTGACGTCACCGCCACTTAGTGGCGAATGGCGGTTGTTCTGTGACTGTGTGTGTCTATGTGTGTCTGTGTGACTGTGTGTGTCTGTCCGTGTCTGTGTGACTGTGTGTCTGTGTCTATGTGTGTGACTGTGTGTGTGACTGTGTGACTGTGTGTCAGTGTGTGTGACTGTGTGCGTCTATGTATGTGACTGTGTGTCTGTGTGACTTGTGTCTATGTCTGTGACTGTGTGTGTCTATGTATGTGACTGTGTGTGTCTGTGTGTGTCCGGCAAAACAACCCCCTACCTCCTCGCGGTGCCGGACGGGCAACTCTGTCGTGGACAGCGCTGTGGGGGGAGATCCAATTTTGATTGGCTCCTCCCCTCATGGCATATGTGTCCACCACAGGGGCTAAACGGGGGCTCTGGACGGGTGCGAGGGGCTGGTAACCCCTCCACCTTCAATTAATTACCACGAAACTACGAATTAAACTGAAATATGTAACAATTAAGCTTGTGCCAGAGGCCCCGGGGGGCCAGGCGTCTATGACGTCTCCTGGCCAAACCCCAATTGGCGGAGCCTGGAGATTGAATACCTACCCTCGGGGCTACTCCAGAAACAACGAAAAGCCACTACGGTTGGCCACGTGGAATATTCGAACGCTCACTGCAGAGGAGAGGCTGCCACTCCTCTGTCGGGAGCTGGACCGGTACCGCCTGGATCTATGCGGCATTCAGGAGGTCCGGTGGACCGGCTCTGGCTCCTGCCACCATGAGGGGTGGACAGTCCTCTACTCGGGGCAGCAGACTGCCAAACAACAGGGTGTGGGTCTTTTTTTGAACAAAAGAATGAAGGGGGCGTGGGAGCGTGGCGGTGAGGTGTGGGAAGCTGTAAGCCCCAGGCTACTTTGGGCTCGCCTTCCCATCAACCGGAGGCGAGGAATGGTGGTCGTGGTTACTTATGCCCCCACCGAAGATGAACATCCGTGGAGGGATGCAGGCAAAGCTGATGAGTCAGATGCCTTCTATGACCTCCTGTCACAGGTGCTGGCTAAAGTGGCCCCTCGGGATAGAGTCATCATGTTGGGTGACTTCAATGCCCGAGTTGGTCATGATACTGGCACCTGGTCTGGAGTGATTGGAGGGCATGGGCCAGATCAGCTCAATAACAACGGTAGGAGGCTGCTAGATTTTTGTGCAGCCCATGGGCTTGTAATTACCAACACGCTGTTCCGGCATCGGCGCATCCACACATCATGGATGCATGCCGGGTCCAAGCAAGAACATCTGCTGGACTACATAGTGACGGACCAGCGAATGCGAGCCCATGTCCTTGACACCAGGACCTACCGTGGAGCTGATCTGCCCTCTGACCATCGACTAGTCATCTGTAAGATGCGCCTGCCATTCTTCCACTCCGGTGGTGGGTGTACACCCAGGACCCCATTCCAACCTAAAGTGGCCTGGTCTCAGTTATCTGATGAAAGTTGCAAGCGAGAATTTCATCATCGCTTGCGGCTGGGATTGGCATCGTCCCCGACTCCTCCTGATGTCGAGGGTAAATGGGCGAGGTTTAGGACTGTGACTCATGCAGCTGCAATGGCTGCTTTGGGTACGCGGTCCAGACCTCCCCAGACACCCTGGATGACAGAGGAGTTGTTCACGATGGTTGAGAAAAAGCGACAGGCCCACTGTCATCGGCTACAGAATCCCACGTCAGAGAATGAGGAGGCTTACCGCAGCCTTCGCTCGGAGGTTCGGAGAGCCGTGAGGCGCTGCAAGGATGGGTGGTGGTCGCGGGTTGCTGAGGAGATGGAGTCTGCCTCAGTGGCCCGTGATCACAAATCTCTATTTAACTCCATCAAAAAAGTAACCTGCAGTGCCACACCTATTACCATCATTAGGGGAAAAAACGGTGATCCAATTTCCGACCCCCAGGAACAGGTTCGCAGATTTGCTGAGCATTTCTGTGAGATCCTGGGGGAGGGAAAATCCCTCAGCCAGGAAAACATCGTGGCACAAAGTGAGGATGACCCTGCTGAGGCTGCGGTGCCTCAAATATTGGATGAAGTCACCCCCTGTGAGTGGCTGGCTGAGGTGCCATCTGCTGAGGAAGTATTGAAGGCGATCCGGAGTCTGAGACCAGGAAAGGCAGCGGGCAGAGATGATCTCCCAAGCGAAATGCTGAGGGAGGGTGGCGTTTGTGCACAGACTGCCCTATATGACATCATAACAACAGTCTGGACCACTGGACGGGTTCCGCAGGATTGGAAGGATGCCCTGGTGGTCCCCCTTTTTAAGAAGGGGGACCGCACAGACTGTAACAACTACAGGGGCATCTCACTCCTCAGTGTGCCGGGAAAGGTCCTGGCAAGGATTATTCAGCATCGCCTTGCCAGACACGCTGAGGAGAGGCTTGCGGAGCCCCAATGCGGTTTCAGGAAAGGGCGGTCCTGCACAGATGCCATATTTTCTGTCCGTCTGCTACAGCAGAGGTGTAGGGAATTCCAACAAGACCTACATCTCTGCTTTATTGACCTGGTCAAGGCCTATGATACCATCAGTAGGCCTGGGCTCTGGGTCGTTCTTCGTGCTTTTGGAGTACCTGACCCTCTGCTCACGATCATTAAGGACCTTCATGATGGTGAGCGGGCCCGGGTAAAACTACGTGGCCGGGAGTCAGAGCCATTCCCTGTACACCTTGGGGTTCGACAGGGATGTCCTCTGGCTCCCACATTATTTAACATCTATTTTGACCACGTAGTTCGTGAAGCCTTCAATAGCTGTACCGGGGGAATCTCCATATGGTACAGATATAATGGGAGGCTAATCGATGCCTGGGTGCGGTCAAGGGATGGCTCCCTATTGCTCAACCACGTTATGTATGCTGATGACTTGGTAATAGCTGCTCAGTCAGAGGAGGAGTTGGAGACGCTGCTGCTGAGACTGGAGCGTGCCACTAAGAGGTGGGGCCTTACCATCAGCCCCACCAAAACTAAGCACCTGCCTGGGTATTTTGTACCATCGGACACTCCACCCCCACAACTCCCAATCGGTGATGGGGCAGTTGTGGAGAGAGTGGAGAGTTTCCCATACCTGGGCAGTGTGCTTATGACTGGCTCCAGTTTAACAGCAGAGGTCTCACTCCGAATCAGTCGAGCGGCAATATCTTTTCATCGGTTGCGTAACGCTGTGTGGAAGCTACCTGGTCTGTCGCTCCGCACTAAGCTTCAGGTCTTCTCGGCCACGGTCATTCCCTCCCTTTTCTACGCTTGCGAAACGTGGACCCCCCTAATGGAACATCTTCGCCGGTTAGAAACATTTAGGCTGGCCTGCCTACGATCCATCCTGGGTTTAACCAGACTGGATTGTGTGAGGAGCTCACAAATCCTTGAAAGATCTGGGCAGGGTCCCATCGGTGAGCTCCTCCGGCAGGCAAGGCTGCGATGGCTGGGTCATGTAGCCCGCATGCCCAGCCACCGCATGCCGAAACAGCTTTTGTTTGGCCGGATTGAGGGGGCTAAGCGGGCGCGGCACGGGCTAGAGAAGAGATGGAGTGATGTGGTACAGGAGGACGTGGAGCTGAGTGGACTTGCCGATGACTGGTACCAGCGGTGTCAAGATCGGCCTCTGTGGAGGAGGCTCGTGAAGGATGCTACTGGGCAGTTGGAGGCAGTCGCCCTCCAACAACAACGGAGGGCGGAGGAGCGACGCTCACAACAGCGAGCGGAGCGCCGGGTGGCTAAAGCACAGCAGGTTGGCACAGTAGGGGGCACAGGTGGTGCATCAGCCAGTCATCTCAGTCAGTCGACCCGTGGCACCTGCTGGGTCTGCCCCGTGACCTCCTGCCAGCGGGCGTTCGACACTTCACGTGGCCTCAGGGTGCACATAGCCTGGCACAAGTGTCGTGGTGACGTCACCGCCACTTAGTGGCGAATGGCGGTTGTTGTTGTTGTATGTGACTGTGTGACTGTCTTTGTGTGTCTGTGTGTGTGACTGTGTCTATGTATGTGTCTGTGTGACTGTGTGTCTGTGTCTATGTGTCTGTTTCTCTGTGTGTGACTGTGTCAGAGGCTACCTGGGGGAGCTTTGTCTGTGTGTGCAACAGCACTTGCCCCTACAGCCCTGCTAGAGGCTACCTGGGGGAGCTTTGTCTGTGTCTCAGCACTTGCCCCTACATCCCTGCTAGAGGCTACCCGGGGGAGCTTTGTCTGTCTGTGTAACAGCACTTGCCCCTACTGCCATGCTAGAGGCTACCTGGGGGAGCTTTGTCTGTGTCTCAGCACTTGCCCCTACAGCCCTGCTAGAGGCTACCTGGGGGAGCTTTATCTGTGTGACAGCACTTGCCCCTACAGCCCTGCTAGAGGCTACCTGGGGGAGCTTCACCTTCAGCTGTGTACCAAGTAGCCAATGAGGACGCGAGACGGGATGGGGCGTGGTCACGTTTATTATTGAATGGGGGAGGGGAGGGGTGGGAGGGGTGGGTGGGTGAATGAGTGGGTGGGTGAGTGGGTGGGTGGGTGAGTGGGTGGGTGGTTGAGTGGGTGAGTGGGTGGGTGGGTGGGTGAGTGGGTGGGTGAGTGGGTGGGTGGTTGAGTGGGTGAATGAGTGGGTGGGTGAGTGGGTGAGTGAGTGAGTGGGTGAGTGGGTAGTTGAGTGGGTGAAAGAGTGGGTGAGCGAGTGGTTGAGTGGGTGAGTGGGTGGGTGAGTGAGTGGTTGAGTGGTTGAATGAGTGAGTGGTGAGTGGTTGAGTGGGTGTGTATGTGGGTGGGTGAGTGGGTGGGTGAGTGGGTGGGTGAGTGGGTGGGTGAGTGGGTGGGTGAGTGGGTGAGTGAGTGGGTGGGTGAGTGAGTGGGTGGGTGGGTGAGTGAGTGAGTGGGTGAGTGAGTGGGTGAGTGGGTGAGTGAGTGGGTGAGTGGGTGGGTGGGTGGGTGAGTGAGTGGTTGAGTGGGTGAGTGGTTGAATGAGTGAGTGGTGAGTGAGTGGTTGAGTGGGTGGGTGAGTGGGTGGGTGTGTAAGTGGGTGGGTGAGTGGGTGGGTGAGTGGGTGGGTGTGTAAGTGGGTGGGTGAGTGGGTGGGTGAGTGGGTGGGTGAGTGGGTGAGTGAGTGGGTGGGTGAGTGAGTGGGTGGGTGGGTGAGTGAGTGAGTGGGTGAGTGAGTGGGTGAGTGAGTGAGTGGGTGGGTGGGTGAGTGGGTGGGTGGGTGAGTGGGTGGGTGGGTGAGTGGATGGGTGGGTGAGTGAGTGGGTGGGTGAGTGAGTGAGTGGGTGGGTGGGTGAGTGGGTGGGTGAGTGGATGGGTGGGTGAGTGGGTGGGTGAGTGGGTGAGTGGGTGGGTGAGTGGGTGGGTGGGTGAGTGGGTGAGTGGGTGGGTGGGTGAGTGGGTGAGTGGATGAGTGAGTGGGTGGGTGAGTGGGTGGGTGGGTGAGTGGGTGAGTGAGTGAGTGGGTGGGTGAGTGAGTGAGTGGGTGGGTGGGTGGGTGAGTGAGTGGGTGGGTGAGTGAGTGAGTGGGTGGGTGGGTGAGTGAGTGAGTGAGTGGGTGGGTGAGTGGGTGGGTGGGTGGGTGAGTGAGTGAGTGGGTGGGTGAGTGAGTGAGTGGGTGGGTGAGTGAGTGAGTGGGTGGGTGGGTGAGTGAGTGGGTGGGTGAGTGAGTGAGTGAGTGGGTGGGTGAGTGAGTGGGTGGGTGAGTGAGTGAGTGAGTGGGTGGGTGAGTGGGTGGGTGGGTGGGTGAGTGGGTGGGTGGGTGAGTGGGTGGGTGAGTGGGTGGGTGAGTGAGTGAGTGGGTGGGTGAGTGGGTGGGTGGGTGGGTGAGTGGGTGGGTGGGTGGGTGGGTGGGTGGGTGGGGGGGATGAAGGAGGCGGGGCATAGAGGAGTAAAAAAAAACGACGTTTATCAATCCCTAACCCATGACCCCTAACCCTTAACCCATGACCCCTAACCCCTAACCCATGACCCCTAACCCCAACACACGTGGCCTGACCTCTGACCACAACCTGAGGTCACGGGGTCACCGACTCCTCACCACAACTCACCACAACACTCACCACAACAAGCTCACCACAACAAGCTCACCACAACACTCACCACAACAAGCTCACCGCGGTGACCACGTGACCCCGGGGTCACGTGACAGGACCCACCTCCATAACGCGATGAGAGGGGGGAGAGAGGGGAGTGAGAGAGGGTGAGAGAGTGAGTGAGTGTCTGAGTGAGTGTCTGAGTGAGTGTCTGAGTGAGTGTCTGAGTGAGCGAGTGTCTGAGTGTCTGAGTGAGTGTCTGAGTGAGTGTCTGAGTGTCTGAGTGAGTGTCTGAGTGTCTGAGTGAGTGTCTGAGTGTCTGAGTGAGTGTCTGAGTGTCTGAGTGAGTGTCTGAGTGAGTGTCTGAGTGAGTGTCTGAGTGAGTGTCTGAGTGAGCGAGTGTCTGAGTGTCTGAGTGAGTGTCTGAGTGAGTGTCTGAGTGTCTGAGTGAGTGTCTGAGTGTCTGAGTGAGTGTCTGAGTGAGTGTCGTGTCTGAGTGTCTGAGTGAGTGTCTGAGTGAGTGTCTGAGTGAGTGTCTGAGTGAGTGTCTGAGTGAGTGTCTGAGTGTCTGAGTGAGTGTCTGTGTGAGTGTCTGAGTGTCTGAGTGAGTGTCTTAGTGAGTGTCTGAGTGAGTGTCTGAGTGAGTGAATGTCTGAGTGAGTGTCTGAGTGAGTGTCTGAGTGAGTGTCTGAGTGTCTGAGTGAGTGAATGTCTGAGTGTCTGAGTGAGTGTCTGAGTGAGCGAGTGTCTGAGTGTCTCAGTGAGTGTCTCAGTGAGTGTCTCAGTGAGTGTCTCAGTGAGTGTCTGAGTGAGTGTCTGAGTGAGTGAATGTCTGAGTGTCTGAGTGAGTGTCTGAGTGAGCGAGTGTCTGAGTGTCTGAGTGAGTGTCTGAGTGTCTCAGTGAGTGAGTGAGTGTCTGAGTGAGTGAGTGTCTGAGTGAGAGAGAGGGTGAGAGAGTGAGTGAGTGTCTGAGTGAGTGTCTGAGTGAGTGTCTGAGTGTGAGTGCCTGAGTGAGTGTCTGAGTGAGTGTCTGTGTGAGTGTCTGAGTGAGTGAATGTCTGAGTGTCTGAGTGAGTGTCTGAGTGAGCGAGTGTCTGAGTGAGTGTCTGAGTGAGTGTCTGAGTGTGAGTGCCTGAGTGAGTGTCTGAGTAGTGAGTGTCTGAGTGAGTGTCTGAGTGAGTGTCTGAGTGAGTGAGTGTCTGAGTGAGTGTCTGAGTGAGTGAGTGTCTGAGTGAGTGTCTGAGTGAGTGTCTGAGTGAGTGACTGAGTGTCTGAGTGAGTGACTGAGTGAGTGTCTGAGTGAGTGACTGAGTGTCTGAGTGAGTGTCTGAGTGAGTGTCTGAGTGAGTGACAGTTCAAAGGGACTAGTTGTATAGCACTGTACTCCTCTCTCTGGCTCTCAGTACTGGGAGTCTCTCTCCTGTCTCTCCGCTGTCTCTGTGTCTCTCTGTCTGTCTATCTGTGTCTCTCTGTCGCTGTGTCTCTCTCTGTATCTGTCTGTGTTTCTTTTTGTCTGTGTGTCTCTGTCTGTCTCTCTCCCCTGTCTCTGTGTCTCTCTGTCTCTGTGTGTCTCTCTGTGTGTGTCTCTCTCTCTCTCTGTCTCTGTGTGTCTCTCTGTGTGTCTCTGTGTTCAGTACTGGCTGTACTCTTTGCTCTCTCTGTGTGTCTCTCTCTCTGTGTGTCTCTGTCTCCCCTGTCTCTGTGTGTCTCTCCCCTGTGTCTCTCTCTCCCTGTCTCTCTGTGTCTCTGTGTGTCTCTCTCTCCCCTGTCTCTCTGTGTCTCTGTGTGTCTCTCTCTCCCCTGTCTCTCTGTGTCTCTGTGTGTCTCTCTCTCTCCCCTGTCTCTCTGTGTCTCTGTGTGTCTCTCTCTCCCCTGTCTCTCTGTGTCTCTGTGTGTCTCTCTCTCCCCTGTCTCTCTGTGTCTCTGTGTGTCTCTCTCTCCCCTGTCTCTCTGTGTCTCTATGTGTCTCTCTCTCCCCTGTCTCTCTGTGTCTGTGTGTCTCTCTCTCCCCTGTCTCTCTGTGTCTCTGTGTGTCTCTCTCTCCCCTGTCTCTCCCCTGTGTCTCTGTGTCTCTGTCTCTCTCTGTCTGTGTTTAGTACTGGCTGTACTCTTTGCTCTCTCTCCCCTGTCTCTCTCTGTCTCTCCCCTGTGTCTCTGTCTCTCCCCTGTCTCTCTCTGTGTCTCTCTCCCCTGTCTCTCTCTGTGTCTCTGTCTCTCTCCCCTGTCTCTCTGTGTGTCTCTGTGTTTAGTACTGGCTGTACTCTTTGCTCTCTCTGTCTGTCTCTCCCCTGTGTCTCTGTCTCTCTCTGTGTGTCTCTGTTTCTCCCCTGTCTCTCTGTGTGTCTCCCCCTGTGTCTGTGTTCAGTACTGGCTGTACTCTTTGCTCTCTCTGTCTCTCCCCTGTCTCTGTGTCTCTCCCCTGTCTCTCCCCTGTCTCTCTGTGTGTTTCCCCCTGTGTCTCTCTCCCCTGTCTCTGTCTCTCTCTGTCTCTCTGTGTTCAGTACTGGCTGTACTCATTGCTCTCTCTCCCCTGTATCTCTGTCTCTCTCTCCCCTGTGTCTCTGTGTCTCTGTGTGTCTCTCTCTCCCCTGTGTCTCTCTCCCCTGTCTCTGTCTCTCTCTGTCTCTCTGTGTTCAGTACTGGCTGTACTCATTGCTCTCTCTCCCCTGTCTCTCACTGTGTCTCTCTCCCCTGTCTCTCTGTGTCTCTGTGTCTCTGTGTTCAGTACTGGCTGTACTCTTTGCTCTCTCTGTGTCTCTCTCTCTCCCCTGTCTCTCCCCTGTCTCTCCCCTGTCTCTGTGTCTCTCTCCCCTGTCTCTCTGTCTCTCTGTGTGTCTCTGTGTTCAGTACTGGCTGTACTCTTTGCTCTCTCTGTGTGTCTCTCTCTCTCCCCTGTCTCTCCCCTGTCTCTCCCCTGTCTCTCCCCTGTCTCTCCCCTGTCTCTCCCCTGTCTCTCTGTGTCTCTGTGTTCAGTACTGGCTGTACTCTTTGCTCTCTCTCTGTGTGTCTCTCTCTCCCCTGTCTCTCCCCTGTCTCTCTGTTTCTCTGTGTGTCTCTGTCTCTCTCCCCTGTCTCTCTGTGATCAGTACTGGCTGTACTCTTTGCTCTCTCTCCCCTGTCTCTCCCCTGTCTCTGTGTCTCTCTCCCCTGTCTCTGTGTCTCTCTGTCTCTCTGTGATCAGTACTGGCTGTACTCTTTGCTCTCTCTCTGTGTCTCTCCCCTGTCTCTCCCCTGTCTCTGTGTCTCTCTCCCCTGTCTCTCTGTCTCTCTGTGTGTCTCTGTGATCAGTACTGGCTGTACTCTTTGCTCTCTCTGTGTGTCTCTCTCTCCGCTGTCTCTCCGCTGTCTCTCCCCTGTCTCTGTCTCTCTGTGTGTCTCTGTCTCTCTCCCCTGTCTCTCTGTGATCAGTACTGGCTGTACTCTTTGCTCTCTCTCTGTGTCTCTCTCTCCCCTGTCTCTCCCCTGTCTCTGTGTCACTCTCCCCTGTCTCTCTGTCTCTCTGTGTGTCTCTGTGATCAGTACTGGCTGTACTCTTTGCTCTCTCTGTGTGTCTCTCTCTCCGCTGTCTCTCCCCTGTCTCTGTGTCACTCTCCCCTGTCTCTCTGTCTCTCTGTGTGTCTCTGTGATCAGTACTGGCTGTACTCTTTGCTCTCTCTGTGTGTCTCTCTCTCCGCTGTCTCTCCGCTGTCTCTCCCCTGTCTCTCTGTCTCTCTGTGTGTCTCTGTCTCTCTCCCCTGTCTCTCTGTGATCAGTACTGGCTGTACTCTTTGCTCTCTCTCTCTGTGTGTCTCTCTCTCCCCTGTCTCTCCCCTGTCTCTCTGTCTCTCTGTGTGTCTCTGTCTCTCTCCCCTGTCTCTCTGTGATCAGTACTGGCTGTACTCTTTGCTCTCTCTCTGTGTCTCTCTCTCCCCTGTCTCTCCCCTGTCTCTGTGTCTCTCTGTGTGTCTCTGTCTCTCTCCCCTGTGTCTCTGTGATCAGTACTGGCTGTACTCTTTGCTCTCTCTGTGTGTCTCTCTCTCCGCTGTCTCTCCCCTGTCTCTCCCCTGTCTCTCCCCTGTCTCTCTGTGTGTCTCTGTCTCTCTCCCCTGTCTCTCTGTGATCAGTACTGGCTGTACTCTTTGCTCTCTCTCTGTGTGTCTCTCTCTCCCCTGTCTCTCCCCTGTCTCTCCCCTGTCTCTGTGTCTCTCTCCCCTGTCTCTGTGTCTCTCTGTCTCTCTGTGATCAGTACTGGCTGTACTCTTTGCTCTCTCTCCCCTGTCTCTCCCCTGTCTCTCCCCTGTCTCTCTGTGTGTCTCTGTCTCTCTCCCCTGTCTCTCTGTGATCAGTACTGGCTGTACTCTTTGCTCTCTCTCTGTGTGTCTCTCTCTCCCCTGTCTCTCCCCTGTCTCTCCCCTGTCTCTGTGTCTCTCTCCCCTGTCTCTGTGTCTCTCTGTCTCTCTGTGATCAGTACTGGCTGTACTCTTTGCTCTCTCTCTCTGTCTCTCTCCCCTGTCTCTGTGTCTCTCTCCCCTGTCTCTCTGTCTCTCTGTGTCTCTCTGTGATCAGTACTGGCTGTACTCTTTGCTCTCTCTCTGTGTCTCTCTCTCCCCTGTCTCTCCCCTGTCTCTGTGTCTCTCTCCCCTGTCTCTGTGTCTCTCTGTCTCTCTGTGATCAGTACTGGCTGTACTCTTTGCTCTCTCTGTGTGTCTCTCTCTCCGCTGTCTCTCCCCTGTCTCTCCCCTGTCTCTCTGTCTCTCTGTGTGTCTCTGTCTCTCTCCCCTGTCTCTGTGTCTCTCTCCCCTGTCTCTCTGTCTCTCTCCCCTGTCTCTCTGTGTTCAGTACTGGCTGTACTCTTTGCTCTCTCTCTGTGTCTCTCTCTCTCCGCTGTCTCTCCCCTGTCTCTCCCCTGTCTCTCCGTCTCTCTGTGTGTCTCTGTCTCTCTCCCCTGTCTCTCTGTGATCAGTACTGGCTGTACTCTTTGCTCTCTCTCTGTGTCTCTCTCTCCGCTGTCTCTCCCCTGTCTCTCCGTCTCTCTGTGTGTCTCTGTCTCTCTCCCCTGTCTCTCTGTCTCTCTCCCCTGTCTCTCTGTGATCAGTACTGGCTGTACTCTTTGCTCTCTCTGTGTGTCTCTCTCTCCGCTGTCTCTCCGCTGTCTCTCCCCTGTCTCTCTGTCTCTCTGTGTGTCTCTGTCTCTCTCCCCTGTCTCTCTGTGATCAGTACTGGCTGTACTCTTTGCTCTCTCTGTGTGTCTCTCTCCCCTGTCTCTCCCCTGTCTCTGTGTCTCTCTCCCCTGTCTCTCTGTCTCTCTGTGTGTCTCTGTGATCAGTACTGGCTGTACTCTTTGCTCTCTCTCTGTGTCTCTCTCTCCCCTGTCTCTCCCCTGTCTCTCTGTCTCTCTGTGTGTCTCTGTCTCTCTCCCCTGTCTCTCTGTGATCAGTACTGGCTGTACTCTTTGCTCTCTCTGTGTGTCTCTCTCTCCGCTGTCTCTCCCCTGTCTCTCTGTCTCTCTGTGTGTCTCTGTCTCTCTCCCCTGTGTCTCTGTGATCAGTACTGGCTGTACTCTTTGCTCTCTCTGTGTGTCTCTCTCTCCCCTGTCTCTCCCCTGTCTCTGTGTCTCTCTCCCCTGTCTCTCCGTCTCTCTGTGTGTCTCTGTCTCTCTCCCCTGTCTCTCTGTCTCTCCCCTGTGTCTCTGTGATCAGTACTGGCTGTACTCTTTGCTCTCTCTGTGTGTCTCTCTCTCCGCTGTCTCTCCCCTGTCTCTGTGTCTCTCTCCCCTGTCTCTCTGTCTCTCTGTCTCTCTGTGTGTCTCTGTGATCAGTACTGGCTGTACTCTTTGCTCTCCAGCTTGCCGGCGATCCTCTCAAGTTGGCGGCGAGCTTCACACTGGGGGAAGTTGCTCAGGTCGTAGTACATGGGGGCTATGCGGATCAACCTGCACACACACACACAGTGAGATACACACAGACACACACAGTGAGATACACACACAGTGAGGTATACACACACAGTGAGATACACACACACAGTGACACACACAGTGACACACACACACACACAGTGAGATACACACACACAGTGACACACACACACAGTGACACACACAGTGACACACACAGTGAGATACACACACAGTGACACACATACAGGTCGTAGTACATGGGGGCTATGCGGATCAACCTGCACACACACACACAGTGAGATACACACACACACACACAGTGACACACATACAGGTCGTAGTACATGGGGGCTATGCGGATCAACCTGCACACACACACACAGTGAGATACACACAGACACACACAGTGAGATACACACACAGTGAGGTATACACACACAGACACAGTGACACACACACACACAGTGACACACATACAGGTCGTAGTACATGGGGGCTATGCGGATCAACCTGCACACACACACACAGTGAGATACACACAGACACACACACAGTGACACACATACAGGTCGTAGTACATGGGGGCTATGCGGATCAACCTGCACACACACACACAGTGAGATACACACAGACACACACAGTGAGATACACACACAGTGAGGTATACACACACAGACACAGTGACACACACACACACAGTGACACACATACAGGTCGTAGTACATGGGGGCTATGCGGATCAACCTGCACACACACACACAGTGAGATACACACACAGTGAGATACACACAGTGAGATACACACACAGTGAGGTATACACACACAGACACAGTGACACACACACACACAGTGACACACATACAGGTCGTAGTACATGGGGGCTATGCGGATCAACCTGCACACACACACAGTGAGATACACACACACAGTGACACACACAGTGACACACACACAGTGACACACATACAGGTCGTAGTACATGGGGGCTATGCGGATCAACCTGCACACACACACACAGTGAGATACACACACAGTGAGATACACACAGTGAGATACACAGTGAGATACACACACACAGTGAGATACACACACAGTGAGATACACACAGTGAGATACACAGTGAGATACACACACACAGTGACACACATACAGGTCGTAGTACATGGGGGCTATGCGGATCAACCTGCACACACACACAGTGAGATACACACAGACACACACAGTGAGATACACACACAGTGACACACACAGTGACACACACAGTGAGATACACACACAGTGACACACATACAGGTCGTAGTACATGGGGGCTATGCGGATCAACCTGCACACACACACACAGTGAGATACACACAGACACACACAGTGAGATACACACACAGTGAGGTATACACACACAGACACAGTGACACACACACACACACAGTGACACACATACAGGTCGTAGTACATGGGGGCTATGCGGATCAACCTGCACACACACACACAGTGAGATACACACAGACACACACAGTGAGATACACACACAGTGAGGTATACACACACAGACACAGTGACACACACACACACACAGTGACACACATACAGGTCGTAGTACATGGGGGCTATGCGGATCAACCTGCACACACACACAGTGAGATACACACACAGTGAGATACACAGTGAGATACACACAGTGAGATACACACACACAGTGAGATACACACACAGACACACACACAGTGAGATACACACAGTGACACACACAGTGACACACACAGTGAGATACACACACACACAGTGACACACACACACAGTGACACACACAGTGACACACACAGTGAGATACACACACAGTGACACACATACAGGTCGTAGTACATGGGGGCTATGCGGATCAACCTGCACACACACACACAGTGAGATACACACACAGTGAGATACACACAGTGAGATACACACACAGTGAGATACACAGTGAGATACACACACAGACACACACACAGTGAGATACACACACAGTGAGATACAGTGAGATACACACACAGTGACACACATACAGTGAGATACACACACACAGTGACACACACAGTGACACACACACACACACACAGTGAGATACACACACACAGTGACACACACACACAGTGACACACACAGTGACACACACAGTGAGATACACACACACACAGTGACACACACACAGTGAGATACACACACACAGTGAGATACACACACACAGTGACACACACAGTGACACACACACACACAGTGACACACATACAGGTCGTAGTACATGGGGGCTATGCGGATCAACCTGCACACACACACACAGTGAGATACACACAGACACACACAGTGAGATACACACACAGTGAGGTATACACACACAGACACAGTGACACACACACACACAGTGACACACATACAGGTCGTAGTACATGGGGGCTATGCGGATCAACCTGCACACACACACAGTGAGATACACACAGAGTGAGATACACAGTGAGACACACAGTGAGATACACACACACAGTGAGATACACACACAGACACACACACAGTGAGATACACACAGTGACACACACACAGTGACACACACACACACAGTGAGATACACACACACAGTGACACACACACACAGTGACACACACAGTGACACACACAGTGAGATACACACACAGTGACACACATACAGGTCGTAGTACATGGGGGCTATGCGGATCAACCTGCACACACACACAGTGAGATACACACACAGTGAGATACAGTGAGATACACACAGTGAGATACACACACAGACACACACACAGTGAGATACACACAGTGACACACACACAGACACACACAGTGAGATACAGTGAGATACACACAGTGAGATACACAGTGAGATACACACACAGACACACACACAGTGAGATACACACAGTGACACACACACAGACACACACAGTGAGATACACACACAGTGAGATACACACAGTGATACACACACAGTGACACACACACAGTGACACACACACAGTGACACACACACAGTGAGATACACACAGTGGCACACACACAGTGACACACACACAGTGACACACACACAGTGAGATACACACAGTGACACTCACACACACAGTGACACACACACAGTGAGATAAACAGTGACACACACACACAGTGACACACACACAGTGAGATACACACAGTGATACACACACAGTGACACACACACAGTGACACACACACAGTGAGATACACACAGTGAGATACACAGTGAGATACACACACAGACACACACACAGTGAGATACACACAGTGACACACACACAGACACACACAGTGAGATACACACACAGTGAGATACACACAGTGATACACACACAGTGACACACACACAGTGACACACACACAGTGACACACACACAGTGAGATACACACAGTGGAACACACACAGTGACACACACACAGTGACACACACACAGTGAGATACACACAGTGACACTCACACACACAGTGACACACACACAGTGAGATAAACAGTGACACACACACACAGTGACACACACACAGTGAGATACACACAGTGATACACACACAGTGACACACACACAGTGACACACACACAGTGAGATACACACAGTGACACACACACACACAGTGACACACACACAGTGAGATAAACAGTGACACACACACACAGTGACACACACACAGTGAGATACACACAGTGATACACACACAGTGACACACACACAGTGACACACACACAGTGACACACACACAGTGACACACACACAGTGACACACACACAGTGACACACACACACACAGTGACACACACACAGTGACACACACACAGTGACACACACACACAGACACAAACACAGTGACACACACACAGTGACACACACACAGTGACACACACACAGTGACACACACACAGTGACACACACACACACACAGTGACACACACACAGTGACACACACACAGTGACACACACACAGACACAGTGACACACACACAGTGACACACACACACAGTGACACACACACACACAGTGAGACACACACAGTGACACACACACAGTGACACACACACAGTGACACACACACAGTGACACACACACAGTGACACACACAGTGAGATACACAGTGACACACACACACAGTGACACACACACACAGTGAGATACACACACACACAGTGACACACACACACAGTGACACACACAGTGAGATACACACACACACAGTGACACACACACACAGTGACACACACAGTGAGATACACACACACACAGTGACACACACACACAGTGACACACACAGTGAGATACACACACACACAGTGACACACACACACAGTGACACACACAGTGAGATACACACAGACACAGTGACACACACACAGTGAGACACACACAGTGAGATACACACACAGACACACACACACACACAGTGACACACACCGTGAGATACACACAGTGAGATACACACACAGTGACACACACACAGACACACACACACAGAGTGATACACACACACACACACCGTGACACACACACAGTGAGATACACACACACACAGTGAGATACACACACACACACACCCAGACACACACAGTGACACACACACAGTGGCACACACACACACACAGTGACACACACACAGTGACACACACAGTGAGATACACACACACAGTGACACACACACAGTGAGATACACAGACACATAGAGACACACACAGTGACACACACACAGTGAGATACACAGACACACACAGACACACACACAGTGACACACACACAGTGAGATACACACACAGTGACACACACAGACACACACACACACAGACACACACAAAGTGACACACACACACAGTGACACACACACAGTGAGATACACAGAGACATACACACACAGTGAGATACACACACACACAGACACACACACACACACAGTGACACACACAGTGACACACACACACAGAGACACACAAAGTGACACACACACACAAACACACAGAGACACACACAGTGAGATACACACACACAGTGAGATACACACACACAGTGAGATACACACACACAGAGACACACACAGTGACACACACACAGAGACACACACAGTGACACACACACACAGAGACACACACAGTGAGATACACACACACAGTGAGATACACACACACAGTGAGATACACACAGTGACACACACACAGTGAGATACACACACACACAGTGACACACACAGTGACACACACAGTGAGATACACACAGTGACACACACAGTGAGATACACACAGTGACACACACACACACACAGTGAGATACACACACACACAGTGACACACACAGTGAGATACACAGTGACACACACACACAGACACACACACAGTGACACACACACAGTGAGATACACACACACACACAGTGACACACACAGTGACACACACAGTGAGATACACACACACACAGAGACACACACCGTGAGATACACACACACACACACACAGTGACACACACACACACAGACACACAGTGAGGTATACACACACACACAAAGTGACACACACACACAGTGAGATACACACACCGTGACACACACACACAGTGACACACACACACAAAGACACACACACAGTGAGATACACACACACACAAAGTGACACACACACACACGGTGAGGTATACACACACAGACACAGTGACACACACACACACAGACACAGAGACACACACAGTGAGACACACACACACAGACACAGTGACACACACACACACAGAGATACACACACAGAGAGATACACACACACACAAACACACACACAGAGAGACACACACAGTGAGGTATACACACACAGACACAGTGACACACACACACACAGAGATACACACACACAGACACACACACAGACAGAGAGACACACACAGACAGAGAGACACACCGTGACACACACACACACAGACACACACAGTGAGATACACACATACACAGAGACACACACACAGTGAGATACACACACACACAAAGTGACACACACACACACACACGGTGAGGTATACACACACAGACACAGTGACACACACACACACACAGAGATACACACAGTGAGATACACACACACAGACAGAGAGACACACAGTGACACACACACACAGACACACACAGAGAGAAACACAGTGAAATACACACACACAGAGACACACACAGTGACACACACACACACAGACAGAGAGACACACAGTGACACACACACAGACAGAGAGACACACACACACAGTGACACACACACACAGTGACACACACATACAGAGACACACACAGACAGAGAGACACACAGTGACACACACACACCGTGACACACAAAGTGACACACACACAGAGACACACACAGTGAGACACACACACAGTGAGACACACACACAGAGACACACACAGTGAGATACACACACACACACAGACACACACAGACAGAGAAACACACAGTGAGATACAAACACACACAGAGACACACACAGACACACACACACAGTGACACACACAGACACACACACAGTGACACACAGTGAGATACACACACACACACAGAGACACACACAGTGAGATACACACACACACAGACACACACACACAGTGAGATACACAGTGACACACACACACAGAGACACACACAGTGAGACACACACACAGTGAGACACACACACAGAGACACACACAGTGAGATACACACACACACAGAGACACACACACAGACAGAGAGACACACAGTGACACACACAGTGAGATACACACACACACAGAGACACACACATACACAGTGACACACACAGTGACACACACAGTGACACACACAGTGACACACACACACACACAGTGAGATACACACAGACACACACACACAGAGACACACACAGACACACACACACAGTGACACACACAGACACACGGTGAGGTATACACACACAGACACAGTGACACACACACCGTGACACACACACACAGTGAGATACACAGTGAGTGTCTGAGTGTCTGACTGAGTGACTGAGTGGGTGAGCGAGGTGGTGAGTGAGTGACTGAGTGGCTGACTGAGTGTCTGAGTGAGTGACTGAGTGGGTGAGCGAGGTGGTGAGTGAGTGACTGAGTGGCTGAGTGTCTGAGTGAGTGACTGAGTGGGTGAGCGAGGTGGTGAGTGAGTGACTGAGTGGCTGACTGAGTGTCTGAGTGAGTGGCTGAGTGGGTGAGCGAGGTGGTGAGTGAGTGACTGAGTGTCTGAGTGAGTGACTGAGTGTCTGAGTGAATGAGTGACTGAGTGAGTGAGTGGGTGAGCGAGGTGGTGAGTGAGTGACTGAGTGGCTGAGTGTCTGAGTGAGTGACTGAGTGGGTGAGCGAGGTGGTGAGTGAGTGACTGAGTGGCTGACTGAGTGAGTGGCTGAGTGGGTGAGCGAGGTGGTGAGTGAGTGACTGAGTGTCTGAGTGAGTGACTGAGTGTCTGAGTGAATGAGTGACTGAGTGAGTGAGTGGGTGAGCGAGGTGGTGAGTTATCCCCTCACCAGTCTGGCTTGACGTCTGTCACTGTACGGATGTAGTTCTTGGTGGTGAGTGACTGAGTGAGTGACTGAGTGAGTGACTGAGTGACTGACTGAGTGAGTGACTGAGTGAGCGAGTGACTGAGTGGGTGAGTGAGTGACTGAGTGCCTGACTGAGTGACTGAGTGGGTGAGTGGTTGAGTGACTGAGTGAGCGAGTGACTGAGTGAGTGAGTGACTGAGTGACTGTCTGACTGAGTGAGTGTCTGAGTGAGTGAGTGGCTGACTGAGTGAGTGAGTGACTGAGTGGGTGAGTGACTGAGTGAGTGACTGAGTGAGTGGGTGAGTATCTGACTGACTGACTGTCTGACTGAGTGACTGAGTGGCTGACTGAGTGAGTGAGTGACTGAGTGGGTGAGTGACTGAGTGAGTGAGTGGTTGAGTGAGTGAGTGGGTGAGTGTCTGACTGCCTGACTGTCTGACTGAGTGACTGAGTGGCTGACTGAGTGACTGAGTGAGTGACTGAGTGGGTGAGCGAGGTGGTGAGTGAGTGAGTGACTGAGTGAGTGAATGAGTGACTGATTGAGTGACTGTCTGAGTGAATGACTGACTGACTGAGTGTCTGAGTGGGTGACTGAGTGTCTGAGTGTCTGAGTGAGTGAGTGGGTGAGCGAGGTGGTGAGTTATCCCCTCACCAGTCTGGCTTAACGTCTGTCACTGTACGGATGTAGTTCTTGGTGGTGAGTGAGTGACTGAGTAACTGAGTAACTGAGTGAATGACTGAGTGGGTGAGTGAGTGTCTGAGTGACTGACTGACTGAGTGAGTGACTGAGTGAATGAGTGACTGATTGAGTGACTGTCTGAGTGAGTGACTGAGTGAGTGAGTGTCTGAGTGTCTGACTGAGTGACTGAATGACTGAGTGTCTGAGTGTCTGACTGAGTGAGTGAGTGTCTGAGTGTCTGACTGAGTGAGTGAGTGTCTGAGTGTCTGACTGAGTGACTGAGTGTCTGAGTGTCTGAGTGAGTGGGTGAGCGAGGTGGTGAGTAGCCGGCTAACTCACCAGTCTGGCTTGACGTCTGTGACTGTACGGATGTAGTTCTTGGTGGTGACTGAGTGACTGAGTAACTGAGTGAATGACTGAGTGGGTGAGTGAGTGGGTGAGTGACTGACTGTCTGCCTGACTGAATGAGTGACTGAGTGTCTGACTGAGTGAGTGTCTGAGTGAGTGTCTGAATGAGTGTCTGAGTGAGTGAGTGGGTGAGCGAGGTGGTGAGTGAGTGAGTGGGTGAGCGAGGTGGTGAGTAGCCGGCTAACTCACCAGTCTGGCTTGACGTCTGTGACTGTACGGATGTAGTTCTTGGTGGTGAGCACGAACTCGTTATAGAGGACCCACTCGGGCTTGTGGTCCAGGCACGTGGACGGGTGGAGCTGGACCACCTGGTTATCCTTCACTGTCAGGTAGTGTCCCGTTCGCTCCAGGTGAGCTACCTGCTCACCACCACGCGCAGACACACAGCTCACCAGCACGCTCACCACCACGCTCACCAGCACGCTCACCACAGACACGCTCACCAGCACGCTCACCACACACACGCTCACCAACACGCTCACCAACACGCTCACCACACACACGCTCACCACAGACACACAGCTCACCAGCACGCTCACCACACACACGCTCACCAGCACGCTCACCACAGACACACTCACCACAGACGCGCAGCTCACCACCACGCTCACCACACACACGCTCACCAACACGCTCACCAGCACGCTCACCACCACGCGCAGACGCGCAGCTCACCAGCACGCTCACCACACACACGCTCACCACAGACACGCAGCTCACCACCACACTCACCAGCACGCTCACCACACACACGCTCACCACAGACACGCAGCTCACCACCACACTCACCAGCACGCTTAGCGGCACGCTCACCACAGACACGCAGCTCACCAGCACGCTCTGTGCTAGTACCACACCGCTGGTACCACTACCGCTGGTACCACCACTACCTCTAGAACCACACCGCTGGTACCACCACCACTACCGCTGGTACCACCACCACTACCGCTGGTACCACCACTACCTCTAGAACCACACCGCTGGTACCACCACCACTACCGCTGGTACCACCACCACTACCGCTGGTACCACCACCACTACCGCTGGTACCACCACTACCTCTAGAACCACACCGCTGGTACCACACCGCTAGTACCACACCGCTAGCACCACCACTACCTCTAGAACCACAATGCTGGTACCACCACTACCTCTAGTACCACACCGCTAGTACCACACCACTGGTATCACTACCGCTGGTACCACACCGCTAGCACCACCACTACCGTTGGTACCACCACTACCTCTAGAACCACACCGCTGGTACCACCACTACCTCTAGAACCACACCGCTGGTACCACCACCACTACCGCTGGTACCACCACTACCTGCATGAAGAATCCCGACACCAGTGCCCGCCGAATGTTGCTGTAGTAGTCCCGGCTGGTGAACTCCGCTGGTACCACCACTACCTCTAGAACCACACCGCTGGTACCACCACTACCTCTAGAACCACACCGCTGGTACCACCACTACCTCTAGAACCACACCGCTGGTACCACCACTACCTCTAGAACCACACCGCTGGTACCACCACTACCTCTAGAACCACACCGCTGGTACCACCGCTACCTCTAGAACCACACCGCTGGTACCACCACTACCTCTAGAACCACACCGCTGGTACCACCACTACCTCTAGAACCACACCGCTGGTACCACCACTACCGCTGGTACCACCACACCGCTGGTACCACCACTACCTCTAGAACCACACCGCTGGTACCACCACTACCTCTAGAACCACACCGCTGGTACCACCACTACCGCTGGTACCACCACACCGCTGGTACCACCACTACCTCTAGAACCACACCGCTGGTACCACCACTACCTCTAGAACCACACTGCTGGTACCACACCGCGGGTACCACACCGCTGGTACCACCTACTACCTCTAGAACCACACCGCTGGTACCACCACTACCTCTAGAACCACACTGCTGGTACCACCACTACCGCTAGCACCACACCGCTATCACCACCACTACCTCTAGAACCACACTGCTGGTACCACCACTACCTCTAGAACCACACCGTTGGTACCACCACTACCTCTAGAACCACACTGCTGGTACCACCACTACCTCTAGCACCACACCGCTGGTACCACCACCACTACCGCTGGTACCACCACTACCTGCATGAAGAATCCCGACACCAGTGCCCGCCGAATGTTGCTGTAGTAGTCCCGGCTGGTGAACTCCGCTGGTACCACCACTACCTCTAGAACCACACTGCTGGTACCACCACTACCTCTAGAACCACACCGCTAGCACCACTACCGCTAGCACCACACCACTGTTACCACCACTACCTCTAGAACCACAACCCTGGTACCACCACTACCGCTGGTACCACCACTACCTCTAGCACCACACCGCTGGTACCACACCGCTGGTACCACTATCGCTAGCACCACACTGCTGGTATCACTACCGCTAGCACTACACCGCTATCACCACCACTACCTCTAGCACCACTACCTCTAGCACCACTACCGCTAGTACCACACCGCTGGTACCACTACCGCTGGTACCACCACTACCTCTAGCACCACACCGCTAGCACCACACCGCCGGTATCACTACCGCTGGTACCACACCGCTGGTACCACCGCTACCTCTAGAACCACACCGCTGGTACCACCACCACTACCGCTGGTACCACCACCACTACCGCTGGTACCACCACTACCTGCATGAAGAATCCCGACACCAGTGCCCGCCGAATGTTGCTGTAGTAGTCTCGGCTGGTGAACTCCGCTGGTACCACCACTACCTCTAGAACCACACCGCTGGTACCACCACTACCTCTAGAACCACTACCGCTGGTCCCAGGTACCTGTATGAAGAATCCCGACACCAGTGCCCGTCGAATGTTGCTTTAGTAGTCCCGGCTGGTGAACTCCGCTGGTACCACCAATACCTCTAAAACCACACCGCTGGTACCACCAATACCTCTAAAACCACACCGCTGGTACCACCACTACCTCTAGAACCACACCGCTGGTACCACCACTACCTCTAAAACCACACCGCTGGTACCACCACTACCTCTAGCACCACACCGCTGGTACCACCACCACTACCGCTGGTACCACCACCACCACCGCTGGTACCACCACTACCTGCATGAAGAATCCCGACACCAGTGCCCGCCGAATGTTGCTGTAGTAGTCTCGGCTGGTGAACTCCGCTGGTACCACCACTACCTCTAGAACCACACCGCTGGTACCACCACCACTACCGCTGGTACCACCACCACTACCGCTGGTACCACCACTACCTGCATGAAGAATCCCGACACCAGTGCCCGCCGAATGTTGCTGTAGTAGTCCCGGCTGGTGAACTCCGCTGGTACCACCACTACCTCTAGAACCACACCGCTGGTACCACCACCACTACCGCTGGTACCACCACCACTACCACTGGTACCACCACTACCTGCATGAAGAATCCCGACACCAGTGCCCGCCGAATGTTGCTGTAGTAGTCCCGGCTGGTGAACTCCGCTGGTACCACCACTACCTCTAGAACCACACCGCTGGTACCACCACCACTACCGCTGGTACCACCACCACTACCGCTGGTACCACCACTACCTGCATGAAGAATCCCGACACCAGTGCCCGCCGAATGTTGCTGTAGTAGTCCCGGCTGGTGAACTCCGCTGGTACCACCACTACCTCTAGAACCACACCGCTGGTACCACCACCACTACCGCTGGTACCACCACCACTACCGCTGGTACCACCACTACCTGCATGAAGAATCCCGACACCAGTGCCCGCCGAATGTTGCTGTAGTAGTCCCGGCTGGTGAACTCCGCTGGTACCACCACTACCTCTAGAACCACACTGCTGGTACCACCACTACCTCTAGAACCACACCGCTATCACCACCACTACCTCTAGAACCACACCGCTGGTACCACCACTACCGCTGGTCCCAGGTACCTGCATGAAGAATCCCGACACCAGTGCCCGTCGAATGTTGCTGTAGTAGTCTCGGCTGGTGAACTCCGCTGGTACCACCACTACCTCTAGCACCACACCACTGGTACCACCACTACCTCTAGAACCACACCACTGGTACCACCACCACTACCGCTGGTACCACCACTACCTCTAGAACCACACCACTGGTACCACCACCACTACCGCTGGTACCACCACCACTACCGCTGGTACCACCACTACCTGCATGAAGAATCCCGACACCAGTGCCCGCCGAATGTTGCTGTAGTAGTCCCGGCTGGTGAACTCCGCTGGTACCACCACTACCTCTAGAACCACACCGCTATCACCACCACTACCTCTAGAACCACACCGCTGGTACCACCACTACCTCTAGTACCACTACCGCTGGTACCACCACTACCTGCATGAAGAATCCCGACACCAGTGCCCGCCGAATGTTGCTGTAGTAGTCTCGGCTGGTGAACTCCGCTGGTACCACCACTACCTCTAGAACCACACCGCTGGTACCACCACCACTACCGCTGGTACCACCACCACTACCGCTGGTACCACCACTACCTGCATGAAGAATCCCGACACCAGTGCCCGCCGAATGTTGCTGTAGTAGTCTCGGCTGGTGAACTCCGCTGGTACCACCACTACCTCTAGAACCACACCACTGGTACCACCACCACTACCGCTGGTACCACCACCACTACCACTGGTACCAGGTACCTGCATGAAGAATCCCGACACCAGTGCCCGCCGAATGTTGCTGTAGTAGTCTCGGCTGGTGAACTCCGTGGATCTCCGCGGGAGGGCAAAGCGATCCATGATGCGGCCCAGCTGCTGACGGACGTTGTCAGCTGACATGAGCGAGCGGTAGTTGACGAAATTGTCATAACACCACTGGTTAGAGTCGTGGTCTGGGGTGGTGAGTGGTGAGTGTGGTGAGTGTGGTGAGTGTGGTGAGTGTGGTGAGTGAGTGGTGTGGTGAGTGTGGTGAGTGTGGTGAGTGAGTGGGTGAGTGGGTGAGTGAGTGTGGTGAGTGGGTGGGTGAGTGAGTGGGTGAGTGGGTGTGTGAGTGAGTGGGTGAGTGGGTGTGTGAGTGAGTGGGTGAGTGGGTGAGTGTGGAGAGTGTGGTGGGTGGTGGTGTGGTGAGTGAGTGAGTGGGTGGGTGAGTGGGTGGGTGTGGTGAGTGTGGTGAGTGGTGTGGTGGGGGGGTGGGTGGGTGGGTGAGTGGGTGAGTGGTGTGGTGAGTGGTGGTGGTGAGTGTGGTGAGTGTGGTGAGTGTGGTGAGTGAGTGGGTGAGTGGGTGGGTGAGTGAGTGAGTGTGGTGAGTGTGGTGAGTGTGGTGAGTGTGGTGTGGTGGTGAGGGTGGTGAGTGTGGTGGTGAGTGTGGTGAGTGTGGTGAGTGTGGTGAGTGGGTGGGTGAGTGTGTGGGTGAGTGGGTGGGTGAGTGTGTGGGTGGGTGAGTGTGTGGGTGAGTGGGTGGGTGAGTGTGTGGGTGAGTGGGTGGGTGGGTGGGTGAGTGGGTGGGTGGGTGGGTGAGTGGGTGAGTGAGTGTGGTGTGGTGAATGGGTGAGTGAGTGAGTGAGTGTGGTGAGTGTGGTGAGTGAGTGGGTGAGTGTGTGGGTGGGTGAGTGTGTGGGTGAGTGGGTGGGTGAGTGTGTGGGTGAGTGGGTGAGTGGGTGAGTGAGTGTGGTGTGGTGAGTGGTGTGGTGTGTGAGTGAGTGTGTGGGTGAGTGGGTGAGTGGTTAAGTGTGTGGGTGAGTGTGTGGTTGAGTGTGTGGGTGAGTGTGTGGTTGAGTGTGTGGGTGAGTGAGTGGGGTGGGTGAGTTGGTGAGTGTGGGGTGAGTGAGGGGTGAGTGAGGGGTGAGTGTGGGGTGAGTGTGGGGTGAGGGAGGGGTGAGGGATTGAGGCAGAGGGGTTGAGGGTGAGGGACAGAACAGAGATTCCGTGAGGTACAGCACAGCTCACCACAACAACGCTCACCACAATAACCACTACCCCCCGTGTGTGTCTATGTGTGTGTGTGTCTATGTGTGTGTGTGTCTATGTGTGTGTGTGTCTGTGTACACTGTGTGTGTGTGTACACTGTGACACTGTGTGTGTATGTGTACACTGTGTGTGTGTACACTGTGTGTGTGTACACTGTGTGTGTGTGTGTACACTGCGTGTGTGTACACTGTGTGTGTGTGTGTGTGTACACTGCGTGTGTGTACACTGTGTGTGTGTGTGTACACTGTGTGTGTGTACACTGTGACACTGTGTGTGTATGTGTACACTGTGTGTGTGTGTACACTGTGACACTGTGTGTGTATGTGTACACTGTGTGTGTGTGTACACTGTGTGTACACTGTGTGTGTGTACACTGTGTGTGTGTACACTGTGTGTGTACACTGTGTGTGTGTACACTGTGTGTGTGTACACTGTGTGTGTGTGTGTACTGTGTGTGTGTGTGTACACTGTGTGTGTACACTGTGTGTGTACACTGTGTGTGTGTACACTGTGTGTGTGTGTACACTGTGTGTGTACACTGTGTGTGTGTGTACACTGTGTGTGTGTGTACACTGTGTGTGTACACTGTGTGTGTACACTGTGTGTACACTGTGTGTGTACACTGTGTGTGTGTACACTGTGTGTGTGTCACTGTGTGTGTGTGTACACTGTGTGTGTGTGTACACTGTGTGTGTACACTGTGTGTGTACACTGTGTGTGTGTACACTGTGTGTGTGTCACTGTGTGTGTGTACACTGTGTGTGTGTGTACACTGTGTGTGTACACTGTGTGTGTACACTGTGTGTGTGTGTACACTGTGTGTGTGTACACTGTGTGTGTACACTGTGTGTGTGTACACTGTGTGTGTGTGTACACTGTGTGTGTGTACACTGTGTGTGTGTGTACACTGTGTGTGTACACTGTGTGTGTACACTGTGTGTGTGTGTACACTGTGTGTGTGTGTACACTGTGTGTGTACACTGTGTGTGTGTACACTGTGTGTGTGTCACTGTGTGTGTTTACACTGTGTGTGTGTGTACACTGTGTGTGTGTACACTGTGTGTGTGTGTACACTGTGTGTGTACACTGTGTGTGTGTGTACACTGTGTGTGTGTGTACACTGTGTGTGTACACTGTGTGTGTACACTGTGTGTGTGTACACTGTGTGTGTGTACACTGTGTGTGTGTGTGTACACTGTGTGTGTGTACACTGTGTGTGTGTACACTGTGTGTGTGTACACTGTGTGTGTACACTGTGTGTGTACACTGAGTGTCTCACTCTGCTTGAAGGCGTGGTAGACGTTCAGCAGGGTGAGGTGGTCACCATCAATGTGAGCAAAACGCATCTTGGACTGTGTGTGTGTGTACACTGTGTGTGTGTGTACACTGTGTGTGTGTGTACACTGTGTGTGTGTACACTGTGTGTGTGTACACTGTGTGTGTGAGTGTCTCACTCTGCTTGAAGGCGTGGTAGACGTTCAGCAGGGTGAGGTGGTCACCATCAATGTGAGCAAAACGCATCTTGGACTGTGTGTGTGTACACTGTGTGTGTGTGTACACTGTGTGTGTACACTGTGTGTGTACACTGTGTGTGTGTGTGTACACTGTGTGTGTGTACACTGTGTGTGTGTGTACACTGTGTGTGTACACTGAGTGTCTCACTCTGCTTGAAGGCGTGGTAGACGTTCAGCAGGGTGAGGTGGTCACCATCAATGTGAGCAAAACGCATCTTGGACTGTGTGTGTACACTGTGTGTGTGTGTACACTGTGTGTGTGTGTACACTGTGTGTGTGTACACTGTGTGTGTGTGTACACTGTGTGTGTGTGTACACTGTGTGTGTGTGTACACTGTGTGTGTGTACACTGTGTGTGTGTGTACACTGTGTGTGTGTGTACACTGTGTGTGTGTGTACACTGTGTGTGTGTGTACACTGTGTGAGTGTGAGTGTCTCACTCTGCTTGAAGGCGTGGTAGACGTTCAGCAGGGTGAGGTGGTCACCATCAATGTGAGCAAAACGCATCTTGGATTGTGTGTGTGTACACTGTGTGTGTGTGTACACTGTGTGTGTGTACACTGTGTGTGTGTACACTGTGTGTACACTGTGTGTGTGTACACTGTGTGTGTGTACACTGTGTGTACACTGTGTGTGTGTACACTGTGTGTGTGTACACTGTGTGTGTGTACACTGTGTGTGTACACTGTGTGTGTACACTGTGTGTGTGTGTACACTGTGTGTGTACACTGTGTGTGTGTGTGTACACTGTGTGTGTGTACACTGAGTGTCTCACTCTGCTTGAAGGCGTGGTAGACGTTCAGCAGGGTGAGGTGGTCACCATCAATGTGAGCAAAACGCATCTTGGACTGTGTGTGTACACTGTGTGTGTGTACACTGTGTGTGTGTGTACACTGTGTGTGTGACACTGTGTGTGTGTACACTGTGTGTACACTGTGTGTGTGAGTGTCTCACTCTGCTTGAAGGCGTGGTAGACGTTCAGCAGGGTGAGGTGGTCACCATCAATGTGAGCAAAACGCATCTTGGACTGTGTGTGTACACTGTGTGTGTGTACACTGTGTGTGTGTGTACACTGTGTGTGTGACACTGTGTGTGTGTACACTGTGTGTACACTGTGTGTGTGAGTGTCTCACTCTGCTTGAAGGCGTGGTAGACGTTCAGCAGGGTGAGGTGGTCACCATCAATGTGAGCAAAACGCATCTTGGACTGTGTGTGTACACTGTGTGTGTGTACACTGTGTGTGTGTACACTGTGTGTACACTGTGTGTACACTGTGTGTGTGTACACTGTGTGTGTACACTGTGTGTGTGTACACTGTGTGTGTGTACACTGTGTGTGTACACTGTGTGTGTGTGAGTGTCTCACTCTGCTTGAAGGCGTGGTAGACGTTCAGCAGGGTGAGGTGGTCACCATCAATGTGAGCAAAACGCATCTTGGACTGTGTGTGTACACTGTGTGTGTGTACACGTGTGTGTGTGTACACTGTGTGTGTGAGTGTCTCACTCTGCTTGAAGGCGTGGTAGACGTTCAGCAGGGTGAGGTGGTCACCATCAATGTGAGCAAAACGCATCTTGGACTGTGTGTGTGTGTACACTGTGTGTGTGTACACTGTGTGTGTGTGTACACTGTGTGTACACTGTGTGTGTACACTGTGTGTGTGTGTGTACACTGTGTGTGTGTACACTGTGTGTGTGAGTGTCTCACTCTGCTTGAAGGCGTGGTAGACGTTCAGCAGGGTGAGGTGGTCACCATCAATGTGAGCAAAACGCATCTTGGATTCATCGGCGGCCTTCTTGGCTTCCGTCGGTCTCACAAAGCACTGCGGGACTACAGAGGGTCGGCCATACGCTCACCACCACGCTCGCTCACCACCACGCTCACCAACACACTCACCCACACACCGCTCACCCACACGGTCACTCACTCAACCACACGCTCACCCACACACTCGCTCACTCAACCACACGCTCACTCAACCACACACCGCTCACCACCACACTCACTCACTCAACCACACACCGCTCACCACCACACTCACTCACCACCACGCTCACCACCACGCTCGCTCACCACCACGCTCACTCACCCACACACCGCTCACCCACACACTCACTCACTCAACCACACGCTCACCCACACACTCGCTCACTCAACCACACCCTCACTCAACCACACACCGCTCACCACCACACTCACTCACTCAACCACACACCGCTCACCACCACACTCACTCACTCAACCACACACCGCTCACCACCACACTCACTCACCACCACGCTCACCACCACGCTCGCTCACCACCACGCTCACCCACACACCGCTCACCCACACACTCACTCACTCAACCACACGCTCACCCACACACTCACTCACTCAACCACACGCTCACTCAACCACACACCGCTCACCACCACACTCACTCACCACCACGCTCACCAACACGCTCGCTCACCACATACGCTCACCACCACGCTCACCACCACGCTCGCTCACCACCACGCTCACCACCACGCTCGCTCACTCACCACCACGCTCACTCACCACCACGCTCACCACCACGCTCACCACCACGCTCACCAACACCACGCTCACCACCACGCTCACCCACACGCCGCTCACCCACTCACTCACACGCTCGCTCGCCCACTCACTCACCCACACACTCACACGCCCACTCACCACCACACTCACCCACACACACGCTCACCCACTCACTCACTCACCCACACACCGCTCACCACCACGCTCACTCAACCACACACTCACTCACACACACACCCCCACGCTCACACACACACCGCTCACACACACACTCACCACCACGCTCACCACCACGCTCACTCACCACCACGCTCACTCACCACCACGCTCACCAACACGCTCACCACCACGCTCACCACCACGCTCGCTCACCACCACGCTCACCACCACGCTCACCACCACGCTCACTCACCACCACGCTCACTCACTCACCCACACACTCACCCATACACACGCTCACCCACACGCTCACCACCACGCTCACTCAACCACACACCGCTCACCACCACGCTCACCACCACGCTCACCCACACGCCGCTCACACGCTCACTCCCCCACACACTCACTCACACACACACCCCCACGCTCACACACACACCGCTCACTCACCCACACACTCACCACCACGCTCACCACCACGCTCACTCAACCACACACCGCTCACCCACACACTCACTCACTCAACCACACGCTCACCCACACACTCGCTCACTCAACCACCCACTCACTCAACCACACACCGCTCACCACCACGCTCACCACCACCACGCTCACCACCACGCTCACCCAACCACACACCGCTCACATGCTCACCCACACGCTCACACACTCACTCACCCACATACACGCTCACACACACACTCACCCATACACACGCTCACCCACACGCTCACCACCACGCTCACTCACCACCACGCTCACTCAACCACACGCTCAACCACACGCTCACTCACCCACACGCTCACCATACGCTCACCACCACGCTCACTCAACCACACGCTCACCACCACCACGCTCACTCACCACCACGCTCACTCACCACCACGCTCACTCAACCACCACGCTCACCCACACCGCTCACCCACACCGCTCACCCACACACCGCTCACCACCACACTCACTCAACCACACACCGCTCACCACCACGCTCACCACCACGCTCGCTCACCACCACGCTCACCCACACACTCACCACCACGCTCACCACCACGCTCACTCACCCACACACCGCTCACCACCACCACGCTCACCACCACGCTCACCACCACGCTCACCACCACGCTCACCCACACGCCGCTCACCCACTCACTCACACGCTCGCTCGCCCACTCACTCACCCACACACTCACACGCTCACTCACCACCACACTCACCCACACACACGCTCACCCACTCACTCACTCACCCACACACCGCTCACCACCACGCTCACTCAACCACACACTCACTCACACACACACCCCCACACTCACACACACACCGCTCACACACACACTCACCCACACGCTCACCACCACGCTCACCACCACGCTCACTCACCACCACGCTCACCAACACGCTCACCACCACGCTCACCACCACGCTCGCTCACCACCACGCTCACCACCACGCTCACTCACCACCACGCTCACCCACACACTCACCACCACGCTCACCACCACCACGCTCACCACCACCACGCTCACTCAACCACACACCGCTCACCACCACGCTCACCACCACGCTCACTCACCACCACGCTCACCCACCCACACACTCACCCACACGCTCACTCACCCACACGCTCACCCACACCGCTCACCACCACGCTCACTCAACCACACGCTCACCCACACGCTCACCCACACACTCACCACCACGCTCACCCACACGCTCACCCACACACTCACCCACACGCCGCTCACCCACTCACTCACACGCTCACCCCCACGCTCGCTCACCACCACGCTCACCCACCCACACGCTCACTCAACCACACGCTCACCCACTCACTCACACGCTCACTCACACACACACACGCTCACCACCACGCTCACCCACACCGCTCACCCACACACCGCTCACCACCACGCTCACCCACACGCTCACTCAACCACACACCGCTCACCCACACGCTCACTCAACCACACGCTCACCCACACACCGCTCACTCACCCACACGCTCACCCACACGCTCACCAGCACGCTCACCCACACCGCTCACCCACACACCGCTCACCCACATCGCTCACCCACACGCTCACCCACACGCTCACCCACACGCTCACCCACTCACACGCTCACACGCTCACCCACACGCTCACTCAACCACACGCTCACCCACACGCTCACTCAACCACCGCTCACCCATACACACGCTCACCACCACGCTCACCACCACGCTCACCCGCACCGCTCACTCACACGCTCACCCACACCGCTCACCCGCACCGCTCACCCACACACCGCTCACCCCCACGCTCACTCACCCACACGCTCACCCACACGCTCACCCACACACACTCACCCACACACTCACTCACTCACACGCTCACCCCCACGCTCACCCACACGCTCACCCACACACACACACACTCACCCACACGCTCACTCACTCACACGCTCACCCACACGCTCACCCACACCGCACTCTCACTCACACGCTCACCCCCACGCTCGCTCAACCACACGCTCACTCACCCACACGCTCACTCAACCACACGCTCACCCACACGCTCACTCAACCACACGCTCACTCACCCACACGCTCACCCACACACTCACCCCCACGCTCACTCAACCACACGCTCACTCACCCACACGCTCACTCACCCACACGCTCACTCAACCACACGCTCACTCAACCACACGCTCACTCACCCACACGCTCACTCACCCACACACACGCTCACCCACACGCTCACCCACTCACTCACCCACACGCTCACCCACTCACCCCCACGCTCACCCACACACCGCTCACCCACAAGCTCACCCACACACACGCTCACCCACACGCTCACACACCCACACGCTCACCCACACACACGTTCACCCCCACGCTCACCTACACACACGCTCACACGCTCACCCACACGCTCACCCACACGCTCACCCACACGCTCACTCACCCACGAGTACTTACCAGGTGGTGACGTGGGGCGGGGGTGGTGGAGTGGTGAGCGTCATTCCCTCACTGGTGAGCGAGTGGTGAGTGGGTGGGTGAGTGGTGAGCGAGTGGGTGAGCGGGTGGGTGAGCGGGTGGGTGCGTGGATGGGTGGGTGAGTGGGTAATTGAGTGAGTGAGTGGGTGAGTGGGTGAGTGGATGAGTGAGCGAGTGAGTGCGTGGATGGGTGGATGAGTGAGTGAGTGAGTGGGTGGGTGAGTGGATGAGTGAGTGAGTGAGTGGGTGCGTGGATGGGTGGGTGTGTGGGTGAGTGAGGTGGTGAGTAAGTGGGTGAGTGACTGGGTGAGTGGGTGGATGGGTGAGTGAATGATTGAGTGAGTGGGTGAGCAAGTGGGTGAGTGAGTGACTGAGTGAGTGACTGACAGAGTGACTGACTGACTGAGTGGCTGACTGACTGAATGGCTGACTGAGTGGGTGACTGAGTGAGTGACTGAGTGAGTCAGTGGCTGAGTGGGTGAGCGAGGTGGTGAGTAGCCGGCTAACTCACCAGTCTGGATTGACGTCTGTGACTGTACGGATGTAGTTCTTGGTGGTGACTGAGTGACTGACTGAGTGACTGACTGAGTGACTGACTGACTGAGTGACTGACTGAGTGACTGACTGAGTGGCTGACTGAGTGGCTGAGTGGGTGACTGAGTGAGTCAGTGGCTGAGTGACTGAGTGAGTGAATGAGTGAGTGACTGAGTGACTGACTGAGTGACTGACTGAGTGACTGAGTGACTGACTGAGTGACTGACTGAGTGATTGACTGACTGAGTGACTGACTGAGTGACTGAGTGATTGACTGACTGACTGAGTGACTGACTGACTGAGTGACTGACTGAGTGACTGACTGAGTGACTGACTGAGTGAGTGACTGACTGAGTGACTGACTGACTGAGTGACTGAGTGAGTGACTGACTGAGTGACTGACTGACTGACTGACTGACTGAGTGACTGACTGAGTGACTGACTGAGTGACTGACTGAGTGACTGAGTGATTGACTGACTGACTGAGTGAGTGACTGAGTGACTGACTGAGTGAGTGACTGACTGAGTGACTGACTGACTGACTGAGTGACTGACTGAGCTCACCACCCACCACCCACCACTCACCTGACAGCATGGCGGTGATGGAGAGGATCTCGTTTGAGCAGTAGTAGTCACACGAGTTAATGACTGACTGAGTGACTGAGTGAGTGACTGACTGAGTGACTGAGTGACTGACTGACTGAGTGACTGACTGAGTGACTGACTGAGTGACTGAGTGACTGACTGACTGAGTGACTGACTGAGTGACTGAGTGAGTGACTGAGCGAGTGACTGACTGAGTGACTGATTGAGTGACTGAGTGAGTGACTGAGTGACTGAGTAACTGAGTGACTGAGTGACTGACTGAGTGAGTGACTGAGTGACTGAGTGAGTGAGTGACTGAGTGACTGACTGAGTGACTGAGTGACTGAGTGAGTGACTGAGTGACTGACTGACTGAGTGAGTGAGTGACTGAGTGACTGACTGAGTGACTGAGTGACTGAGTGAGTGACTGAGTGACTGACTGACTGAGTGACTGAGTGACTGAGTGAGTGACTGAGTGACTGACTGACGGAGTGACTGACTGACTGAGTGAGTGACTGAGTGACTGACTGACTGAGTGACTGAGTGACTGACTGAGTGACTGAGTGAGTGAGTGAGTGACTGAGTGGCTGAGTGACTGAATGACTGACTGAGAGACTGACTGAGTGACTGACTGACTGACTGACTGAGTGACTGACTGACTGAGTGACTGACTGAGTGACTGAGTGGGTGACTGAGTGATTGACTGAGTGAATGACTGAGTAAGTGAATGAGTGAGTGACTGAGTGACTGAGTGATTGACTGACTGAGTGAGTAAGTGAATGAGTGAGTGAATGACTGAGTGACTGACTGAGTGACTGACTGACTGACTGAGTGACTGACTGACTGAGTGACTGACTGACTGACTGAGCTCACCACTCACCTGACAGCATGGTGGTGATGGAGAGGATCTCGTTGGAGCAGTAGCAGTCACACGAGTTAATGACTGACTGAGTGACTGACTGAGTGACTGACTGAGTGACTGAGTGAGTGACTGAGCGAGTGACTGACTGAGTGACTGATTGAGTGACTGACTGAGTGACTGAGTGAGTGACTGAGCGAGTGACTGACTGAGTGACTGATTGAGTGACTGAGTGAGTGACTGAGTGACTGAGTAACTGAGTGACTGAGTGACTGACTGAGTGAGTGACTGAGTGACTGAGTGAGTGAGTGACTGAGTGACTGACTGAGTGACTGAGTGACTGAGTGAGTGACTGAGTGACTGACTGACTGAGTGAGTGAGTGACTGAGTGACTGACTGAGTGACTGAGTGACTGAGTGAGTGACTGAGTGAGTGACTGAGTGACTGACTGACTGAGTGACTGAGTGAGTGACTGAGTGACTGACTGACGGAGTGACTGACTGACTGAGTGAGTGACTGAGTGACTGACTGACTGAGTGACTGAGTGACTGACTGAGTGACTGAGTGAGTGAGTGAGTGACTGAGTGGCTGAGTGACTGAATGACTGACTGAGAGACTGACTGAGTGACTGACTGACTGACTGACTGACTGACTGAGTGACTGACTGACTGAGTGACTGACTGAGTGACTGAGTGGGTGACTGAGTGATTGACTGAGTGAATGACTGAGTAAGTGAATGAGTGAGTGACTGAGTGACTGAGTGATTGACTGACTGAGTGAGTAAGTGAATGAGTGAGTGAATGACTGAGTGACTGACTGAGTGACTGACTGACTGACTGAGTGACTGACTGACTGAGTGACTGACTGACTGACTGAGCTCACCACTCACCTGACAGCATGGTGGTGATGGAGAGGATCTCGTTGGAGCAGTAGCAGTCACACGAGTTAATGACTGACTGAGTGACTGACTGACTGAGTGACTGACTGACTGAGTGACTGAGTGACTGACTGACTGACTGAGTGACTGAGTGAGTGACTGAGTGAGTGACTGAGTGAGTGACTGACTGAGTGAGTGACTGACTGAGTGACTGACTGACTGACTGACTGACTGAGTGACTGACTGAGTGACTGAGTGAGTGACTGAGTGAGTGAGTGACTGAGTGACTGACTGAGTGAGTGACTGACTGAGTGACTGACTGACTGACTGAGTGACTGACTGAGTGGGTGAGTGAGTGATTGACTGAGTGACTGACTGAGTGAGTGAATGAGTGAGTGAGTGACTGACTGACTGAGTGACTGACTGAGTGACTGACTGACTGACTGAGTGACTGAGTGACTGACTGACTGAGTGACTGACTGACTGAGTGACTGACTGACTGACTGAGCCCACCACTCACCTGACAGCATGGCAGTGATGGAGAGGATCTCGTTGGAGCAGTAGCAGTCACACGAGTTAATGACTGACTGAGTGACTGAGTGACTGAGTGAGTGACTGAGTGACTGACTGAGTGACTGAGTGAGTGACTGAGTGAGTGAGTGACTGAGTGACTGACTGAGTGACTGAGTGAGTGAGTGACTGAGTGGCTGAATGACTGACTGAGTGACTGACTGAGTGACTGACTGACTGACTGAGTGACTGACTGACTGACTGAGTGACTGACTGACTGAGTGACTGACTGACTGAGTGACTGACTGACTGAGTGACTGAGTGACTGACTGAGTGACTGACTGAGTGACTGAGTGACTGAGTGGGTGAGTGATTGATTGACTGACTGAGTGAGTAAGTGAATGAGTGAGTGAATGACTGAGTGACTGACTGAGTGACTGACTGAGTGACTGACTGACTGAGTGACTGACTGACTGAGTGACTGACTGAGCTCACCACCCACCACTCACCACTCACCTGACAGGATGGCGGTGATGGAGAGGATCTCGTTGGAGCAGTAGCAGTCACACGAGTTAATGACTGACTGAGTGACTGACTGAGTGACTGAGTGAGTGACTGAGTGACTGACTGACTGAGTGACTGACTGAGTGACTGACTGACTGACTGAGTGAGTGACTGAGTGACTGACTGACTGAGTGACTGAGTGAATGAGTGGGTGACTGAGTGAGTGAATGAGTGGGTGACTGACTGAGTGGCTGACTGACTGACTGAGTGGGTGAGTGAGTGATTGACTGAGTGACTGAGTGAGTGAATGAGTGAGTGAGTGAGTGAGTGACTGACTGAGTGACTGACTGACTGAGTGACTGACTGACTGACTGAGCCCACCACTCACCTGACAGCATGGCAGTGATGGAGAGGATCTCGTTGGAGCAGTAGCAGTCACACGAGTTAATGACTGACTGAGTGACTGACTGAGTGACTGACTGAGTGACTGAGTGAGTGACTGAGTGACTGACTGAGTGACTGACTGAGTGACTGACTGAGTGACTGAGTGACTGACTGAGTGACTGACTGAGTGACTGAGTGAGTGACTGAGTGACTGAGTGATTGACTGACTGACTGAGTGACTGACTGAGTGACTGACTGAGCTCACCACTCACCACTCACCTGACAGCATGGCGGTGATGGAGAGGATCTCGTTGGAGCAGTAGCAGTCACACGAGTTAATGACTGACTGAGTGACTGACTGAGTGACTGACTGAGTGACTGACTGAGTGACTGAGTGACTGACTGACTGAGTGGCTGAGTGACTGAGTGATTGACTGAGTGATTGACTGAGTGAATGACTGAGTAAGTGAATGAGTGAGTGACTGAGTGACTGAGTGATTGACTGACTGAGTGAGTAAGTGAATGAGTGAGTGAATGACTGACTGAGTGACTGACTGAGTGAGTGACTGACTGAGTGACTGACTGAGTGACTGACTGACTGACTGAGTGACTGACTGAGCCCACCACTCACCTGACAGCATAGCGGTGATGGAGAGGATCTCGTTGGAGCAGTAGCAGTCACACGAGTTAATGAGTGACTGAGTGACTGAGTGACTGAGTGACTGAGTGACTGAGTGACTGACTGACTGACTGACTGAGTGACTGACTGACCCCACCACCCACCACTCACCTGACAGCATGGCGGTGATGGAGAGGATCTCGTTGGAGCAGTAGCAGTCACACGAGTTAATGACTGACTGAGTGACTGACTGAGTGACTGAGTGACTGACTGACTGAGTGGCTGAGTGACTGAGTGACTGACTGACTGAGTGACTGACTGAGTGACTGAGTGAGTGAGTGAGTGACTGAGTGGCTGAGCGACTGAGTGATTGACTGAGTGATTGACTGAGTGAATGACTGAGTGAGTGAGTGAATGAGTTAGTGAATGACTGAGTGACTGACTGAGTGACTGACTGAGCCCACCACTCACCTGACAGCATGGCGGTGATGGAGAGGATCTCGTTGGAGCAGTAGCAGTCACACGAGTTAATGACTGACTGAGTGACTGACTGAGTGACTGAGTGGGTGACTGAGTGAGTGACTGAGTGAGTGAGTGAATGAGTTAATGACTGAGTGACTGAGTGGGTGAGTGACTGAGTGATTGACTGAGTGACTGAGTGACTGAGTGACTGACTGAGTGACTGAGTGACTGAGTGACTGACTGAGTGACTGAGTGAGTGACTGAGTGACTGACTGAGTGACTGACTGACTGACTGAGTGACTGACTGAGTGACTGAGAGACTGACTGAGTGACTGACTGAGTGACTGACTGAGCTCACCACTCACCACTCACCTGACAGCATGGCGGTGATGGAGAGGATCTCGTTGGAGCAGTAGCAGTCACACGAGTTAATGACTGACTGAGTGACTGACTGAGTGACTGACTGACTGACTGAGTGACTGACTGAGTGACTGAGTGACTGACTGAGTGACTGAGTGGGTGAGTGAGTGAGTGACTGAGTGAGTGAGTGAATGAGTTAATGACTGAGTGACTGAGTGGGTGAGTGACTGAGTGACTGAGTGAGTGAATGAGTGAGTGAGTGACTGAGTGACTGACTGAGTGAGTGACTGACTGAGTGACTGACTGAGTGACTGAGTGACTGACTGAGTGACTGAGTGACTGACTGACTGAGTGGGTGAGTGAGTGATTGACTGAGTGACTGACTGAGTGAGTGAATGAGTGAGTGAGTGACTGACTGAGAGACTGACTGAGTGACTGACTGAGTGACTGAGTGACTGACTGACTGACTGAGCCCACCACTCACCTGACAGCATGGTGGTGATGGAGAGGATCTCGTTGGAGCAGTAGCAGTCACACGAGTTAATGACTGACTGACTGACTGAGTGAGTGAGTGACTGACTGAGTGACTGAGTGACTGAGTGACTGACTGAGTGACTGACTGACTGAGTGACTGACTGAGTGACTGAGTGACTGACTGACTGACTGAGTGAGTGATTGACTGAGTGACTGACTGAGTGAGTGAATGAGTGAGTGACTGACTGAGTGACTGACTGAGTGAGTGACTGACTGAGTGACTGAGTGACTGACTGAGTGACTGACTGAGCTCACCACTCACCACTCACCTGACAGCATGGCGGTGATGGAGAGGATCTCGTTGGAGCAGTAGCAATCACACGAGTTAATGAGCATCTTGGCGAGCTGAGGATCGAGCGGGAACTCTGCCATGGTGGCACCAAGCTCCGTGAGGTCCCCATCGTCATTGAGGGCCCCCAGGTAGTTCAGCAGCTCAAGGGCTCGCATCAGCGTCTCGGGGGCTACGCAGACAAGACACACACACGCAGAGAGACACGCAGAGAGACACACACGCAGAGAGACACACACGCAGAGAGACACACACGCAGAGAGACACGCAGAGAGACACACGCAGAGAGATACAGAGAGAGACAGAGAGACACAGAGACACGTAGAGACACTTAGAGACACACACGCAGAGACACACGCAGGGAGACACACGCAGAGAGACACGCAGAGAGACACACGCAGAGAGACACAGAGAGAGACAGAGAGACACAGAGACACGTAGAGACACTTAGAGACACACACGCAGAGACACACGCAGAGAGACACACGCAGAGAGACACACACGCAGAGAGACACGCAGAGAGACACACGCAGAGACACGTAGAGACACACACAGAGAGACACAGAGAGACACACACACAGAGAGACACAGAGAGACACAGAGACACACAGACAAAGACACACGCAGAGACACTTAGAGACACACACAGAGAGAGAGACACAGAGAGACACAGAGACACAGAGACACACACACAGAGACACACACACAGAGACACACGCAGAGAGACACGCAGAGACACGTAGAGAGACACACACGCGGAGAGACACGCAGAGACACGTAGAGACACTTAGAGACACACACGGAGAGAGAGAGACACAGAGAGACACACACACAGAGATACACACACAGAGACACGCAGAGAGACACACGCAGAGACACACACACAGAGACACACGCAGAGACACGTAGAGAGACACACGCAGAGAGACACGCAGAGACACACACGCAGAGAGACACAGAGAGAGACAGAGAGAGAGACACAGAGAGACACTTAGAGACACACACGCAGAGACACACACAGAGACACGCAGAGAGACACACGCAGAGAGACACAGAGAGACACACGCAGAGACACACAGAGAGACACACGCAGAGAGACACAGAGAGACACACGCAGAGACACGCAGAGAGACACACGCAGAGAGACACAGAGAGACACACGCAGAGACACACAGAGAGACACACGCAGAGAGACACAGAGAGACACACGCAGAGACACGCAGAGAGACACACGCAGAGAGACACAGAGACACAGAGACACGCACATGCAGAGAGACACAGAGAGACACGTAGAGACACACGCAGAGAGAGAGACACAGAGAGACACAGAGACACGTAGAGACACGTAGAGACACACAGAGACACACGCAGAGACACGTAGAGAGACACACGCAGAGAGACACGCAGAGACACACATGCAGAGAGACACGCAGAGAGACACACGCAGAGAGACACAGAGAGAGACGGAGAGACACAGAGACACGTAGAGACACTTAGAGACACACACAGAGACACGTAGAGAGAGACACACGCAGAGAGACACGCAGAGAGACACACGCAGAGAGACACAGAGAGAGACAGAGAGACACAGAGACACGTAGAGACACTTAGAGACACACACGCAGAGACACACGCAGGGAGACACACGCAGAGAGACACGCAGAGAGACACACGCAGAGAGACACAGAGAGAGACAGAGAGACACAGAGACACGTAGAGACACTTAGAGACACACACGCAGAGACACACGCAGAGAGACACACGCAGAGAGACACACACGCAGAGAGACACGCAGAGAGACACACGCAGAGACACGCAGAGAGACACACGCAGAGAGACACAGAGAGACACACACGCAGAGAGACACAGAGAGACACGCAGAGACACTTAGAGACACACACGGAGAGAGACACAGAGAGACACACACAGAGACACACGCAGAGACACGCAGAGAGACACACGCAGAGAGACACAGAGAGACACGCAGAGACACTTAGAGACACACACGGAGAGAGACACAGAGAGACACACACACACAGAGACACACGCAGAGACACGCAGAGAGACACACGCAGAGAGACACAGAGAGACACGCAGAGACACTTAGAGACACACACGGAGAGAGACACAGAGAGACACACACACAGAGACACACGCAGAGAGACACAGAGAGACACACACAGAAACACGCAGAGAGACACACGCAGAGAGACACAGAGAGACACGTAGAGACACAGAGACACGCACATGCAGAGAGACACAGAGAGACACGTAGAGACACACGCAGAGAGAGAGACACAGAGAGACACAGAGACACGTAGAGACACTTAGAGACACACACACAGAGACACGTAGAGAGACACGTAGAGAGACACACGCAGAGAGACACGCAGAGACACAGAGAGACACACATGCAGAGAGACACAGAGAGACACGTAGAGACACACGCAGAGAGAGAGACACAGAGAGACACAGAGACACGTAGAGACACTTAGAGACACACACACAGAGACACACGCAGAGACACGCAGAGAGACACACACGCAGAGAGACACGCAGAGACACGTAGAGACACTTAGAGACACACACGGAGAGAGAGAGACACAGAGAGACACACACACAGAGACACACACAGAGACACACGCAGAGAGACACAGAGAGACAGAGAGACACAGAGAGACACAGAGACACGTAGAGACACACACACACAGAGACACGTGCAGAGACAGGTAGAGAGACACACGCAGAGAGAGACACAGAGAGACACAGAGACACACACACACAGAGACACGCGCAGAGACACTTAGAGACACACGCAGAGAGACACACACGCAGAGAGACACACACGCAGAGAGACACGCAGAGACACGTAGAGACACACACAGAGAGAGAGACACAGAGAGACACAGAGACACGTAGAGACACTTAGAGACACACACACAGAGACACACGCAGAGAGACACGCAGAGAGACACACGCAGAGAGACACAGAGACACGTAGAGAGACACGCAGAGAGACACACGCAGAGAGACACAGAGAGACACGTAGAGACACTTAGAGACACACGCAGAGAGACACGCAGAGAGACACAGAGACACGTAGAGACACTTAGAGACACACACACAGAGACACACGCAGAGACACGTAGAGAGACACACGCAGAGAGACACGTAGAGACACGCAGAGAGACACGCAGAGAGACACACGCAGAGAGACACAGAGAGACACGTAGAGACACTTAGAGACACACGCAGAGAGACACGCAGAGAGACACAGAGACACGTAGAGACACTTAGAGACACACACACAGAGACACACGCAGAGACACGTAGAGAGACACACGCAGAGAGACACGTAGAGACACGTAGAGACACGTAGAGAGACACACGCAGAGAGACACAGAGAGACACGTAGAGACACTTAGAGACACACACAGAGAGAGACACAGAGAGACACACACACAGAGACACACACAGAGACACACGCAGAGACACGCAGAGAGACACAGACAGAGACACACGCAGAGACACTTAGAGACACACACAGAGAGAGACACAGAGAGACACACACACAGAGACACACGCAGAGACACGCAGACAGACACAGACAGAGACACACGCAGAGACACGCAGAGACACACACGCAGAGAGACACGCAGAGACACGTAGAGACACTTAGAGACACACACGGAGAGAGACACACAGAGAGACACACACACAGAGACACACACACGCAGAGACACACACACAGAGAGACACAGAGAGACACAGAGACACACAGACAGAGACACACGCAGGGAGACACACGCAGAGAGACACGTAGAGACACAGAGAGACACAGAGACACTTAGAGACACACACACAGAGACACACGCAGAGACACGCAGAGAGACACACGCAGAGAGACACAGAGAGACACAGAGAGACACAGAGAGACACGTAGAGACACTTAGAGACACTTAGAGACACACACGCAGAGAGACACGTAGAGACACACACAGAGAGAGACACAGAGAGACACAGAGACACGTAGAGACACTTAGAGACACACACAGAGACACGTAGAGAGACACACGCAGAGAGACACGCAGAGACACGTAGAGACACTTAGAGACACACACGGAGAGACACACGCAGAGAGACACGCAGAGACACGTAGAGACACTTAGAGACACACACGGAGAGAGAGAGACACAGAGAGACACGTAGAGACACTTAGAGACACACACGGAGAGAGAGACACACAGAGAGACACACACAGAGACACACACAGAGACACACGCAGAGACACGTAGAAACACACGCAGAGAGAGACACAGAGACACACGCAGAGACACTTAGAGACACACACAGAGAGAGACACAGAGAGACACAGAGACACACGCAGAGACACACGCAGAGACACTTAGAGACACACGCAGAGAGAGACACAGACACACAGACACACACACAGAGACACACAGAGAGACATAGAGACACACAGAGACACACGTAAAGACACACAGACACACAGAGACACACACAGAGACACACAGAGACACACGCAGAGACACTTAGAGACACACACAGAGAGAGACACAGAGAGACACAGAGACACACACACAGAGAGACACACGCAGAGACACTTAGAGACACACGCAGAGAGAGACACAGACACACAGACACACACACAGAGACACACGCAGAGACACTTAGACACACACAGAGACACACACAGAGACACGCACAGAGACACACACACAGACACGCGCAGAGACACGCAGAGAGACACACAGAGAGACACAGAGACTCACACAGAGACACACACAGAGACACACACAGAGATACACACAGAGACACACAGAGACACACACAGAGACACACAGAGACACACACAGAGAGACAGAGACTCACACAGACACACACACAGACACACACACAGGCTAGGTGCCAGGCTAGGTAAAAGGCTAGGTACCAGGCTAGGTACCAGGCGAGGTACCAGGCGAGGTACCAGACTAGGTACCAGGCTAGGTACCAGGCTAGGTACCAGGCTAGGTACCAGGCTACTTACCAGGCTAGGTACCAGGCTAGGTACCAGGCTACTTACCAGGCTAGGTACCAGGCTAGGTACCAGGCTAGGTACCAGGCTAGGTACCAGGATACTTACCAGGCTAGGTATCAGGCTAGGTACCAGGCGAGGTACCAGGCTAGGTACCAGGCTAGGTACCAGGCTAGGTACCAGGCTAGGTACCAGACTAGGTACCAGGCTAGGTACCAGGCTAGGTACCAGACTAGGTACCAGGCTAGGTACCAGGCTACTTACCAGGCTAGGTACCAGGCTAGGTACCAGGCGAGGTACCAGACGAGGTACCAGCCTAGGTACCAGGCTAGGTACCAGGCTAGGTACCAGGCTAGGTACCAGGCTAGGTACCAGGCTAGGTACCAGGCGAGGTACCAGGCTAGGTACCAGGCTACTTACCAGGCTAGGTACCAGGCGAGGTACCAGGCTAGGTACCAGGCTACTTACCAGGCTAGGTACCAGGCTAGGTACCAGGCTAGGTACCAGGCTACTTACCAGGCGAGGTACCAGGCTAGGTACCAGGCTAGGTACCAGGCGAGGTACCAGGTTAGGTACCAGGCTAGGTACCAGGCTAGGTACCAGGCTAGGTACCAGGCTAGGTACCAGGCTAGGTACCAGGCTACTTACCAGGCTAGGTACCAGGCGAGGTACCAGGCTAGGTACCAGGCTAGGTACCAGACGAGGTACCAGGCTAGGTACCAGGCTAGGTACCAGGCTAGGTACCAGGTGAGGTACCAGGCTAGGTACCAGGCTAGCTACCAGGCTAGGTACCAGGCTAGGTACCAGGCTAGGTACCAGGCGAGGTACCAGGCTAGGTACCAGGCTACTTACCAGGCTAGGTACCAGGCTAGGTACCAGGCTAGGTACCAGACTAGGTACCAGGCTAGGTACCAGGCTAGGTACCAGGCAAGGTACCAGGCTAGGTACCAGGCAAGGTACCAGGCTAGGTACCAGGCTAGGTACCAGGCTAGGTACCAGGCGAGGTACCAGGCTACTTACCAGGCTAGGTACCAGACTAGGTACCAGGCGAGGTACCAGGCTAGGTACCAGGCTGGAGACCAGGCGAGGTACCAGGCGAGGTACCAGGCTAGGTACCAGGCTAGGTACCAGGCTAGGTACCAGGCTGGAGACCAGGCTACTTACCAGGCTAGGTACCAGGCTAGGTACCAGGCTAGGTACCAGACGAGGTACCAGGCGAGGTACGAGGCTAGGTACCAGGCTAGGTACCAGATGAGGTACCAGGCTAGGTACCAGGCTAGGTACCAGGCTAGGTACCAGGCTAGGTACCAGGCGAGGTACCAGGCTAGGTACCAGGCTAGGTGCCAGGCTAGGTACCAGGCTAGGTACCAGGCTAGGTACCAGGCGAGGTACCAGGCTAGGTACCAGGCTAGGTGCCAGGCTAGGTACCAGGCTACTTACCAGGCTAGGTACCAGACTAGGTACCAGGCTAGGTACCAGGCTAGGTACCAGGCAAGGTACTAGGCGAGGTGCCAGGCTAGGTGCACGTTGCTACCTGGCGGATCCATGAAGTCGAAGTGGACCAGATCATCGATCCCCAACTTCTTCAGCTGTAACACCACTGTGCCCAGGTTGGAGCGGAGGATCTCTGGGTAGGTGTTGTCCTGGAGTGCACAGTACCACAGGTACCATCACCACAGGTACCACCACCACAGGTACCACAGGTACCATCACCACAGGTACCACCACCACAGGTACCACAGGTACCATCACCACAGGTACCACAGGTACCATCACCACAGGTACCACAGGTACCACCACAGGTACCCCACAGGTACCATCACCATCACCACAGGTACCATCACCACAGGTGCCATCACCACAGGTACCACAGGTACCATCACCACAGGTACCACCACCACCACAGGTACCACCACCACAGGTACCATCACCACAGGTACCACCACAGGTACCACAGGTACCATCACCACCACCACAGGTACCATCACCACAGGTACCATCACCACAGGTACCACCACCACAGGTACCATCACAGGTACCACAGGTACCACCACCACAGGTACCACAGGTACCATCACCACAGGTACCACCACCACAGGTACCACAGGTACCATCACCACAGGTACCACAGGTACCATCACCACAGGTACCACAGGTACCACCACAGGTACCCCACAGGTACCATCACCATCACCACAGGTACCATCACCACAGGTGCCATCACCACAGGTACCACAGGTACCATCACCACAGGTACCACCACCACCACAGGTACCACCACCACAGGTACCATCACCACAGGTACCACCACAGGTACCACAGGTACCATCACCACCACCACAGGTACCATCACCACAGGTACCATCACCACAGGTACCACCACCACCACAGGTACCACAGGTGACCACAGGTGCCACAGGTACCATCACCACAGGTACCACCACCACAGGTACCACCACAGGTACCATCACCACCACCACAGGTACCATCACCACAGGTACCACCACCACAGGTACCATCACCACAGGTACCACCACCACAGGTACCACAGGTGACCACATGTACCACAGGTACCACAGGTACCATCACCACAGGTACCACAGGTACCATCACCACAGGTACCATCACCACAGGTACCACAGGTACCATCACCACAGGTACCACCACCACAGGTACCACCACCACCACAGGTACCACCACCACAGGTACCATCACCACAGGTACCACAGGTACCATCACCACCACCACAGGTACCATCACCACAGGTACCACAGGTACCATCACCACCACCACAGGTACCATCACCACCACCACAGGTACCATCACCACCACCACAGGTACCATCACCACAGGTACCATCACCACAGGTACCATCACCACAGGTACCACAGGTACCATCACCACAGGTACCACAGGCACCATCACCACAGGTACCACCACAGGTACCATCACCACAGGTACCACAGAGACCATCACCACAGGTACCATAGGGACCATCACCACAGGTACCATCACCACAGGTACCATCACCACAGGTACCATCACCACAGGTACCACAGGTACCATCACCACAGGTACCATCACCACAGGTACCATCACCACAGGTACCACCACCACCACAGGTACCACAGGTGACCACAGGTGCCACAGGTACCATCACCACAGGTACCACCACCACAGGTACCACCACAGGTACCATCACCACCACCACAGGTACCATCACCACAGGTACCACCACCACAGGTACCACAGGTGACCACATGTACCACAGGTACCACAGGTACCATCACCACAGGTACCACAGGTACCATCACCACAGGTACCATCACCACAGGTACCACAGGTACCATCACCACAGGTACCACCACCACAGGTACCACAGGTACCATCACCACAGGTACCACAGGTACCATCACCACAGGTACCACAGGTACCACAGGTACCATCACCACAGGTACCACCACCACAGGTACCACCACCACAGGTACCACCACCACAGGTACCACCACCACAGGTACCACAGGTACCATCACCACCACCACAGGTACCATCACCACAGGTACCACAGGTACCATCACCACCACCACAGGTACCATCACCACAGGTACCATCACCACAGGTACCATCACCACAGGTACCACAGGTACCATCACCACAGGTACCACAGGCACCATCACCACAGGTACCACCACAGGTACCATCACCACAGGTACCACAGAGACCATCACCACAGGTACCATAGGGACCATCACCACAGGTACCATCACCACAGGTACCATCACCACAGGTACCACAGGTACCATCACCACAGGTACCACAGAGACCATCACCACAGGTACCATAGGGACCATCACCACAGGTACCACAGGTACCATCACCACAGGTACCATCACCACAGGTACCACAGGTACCATCACCACAGGTACCACAGGTACCATCACCACAGGTACCACAGGTACCACAGGTACCATCACCACAGGTACCACCACCACAGGTACCATCACCACAGGTACCACAGGTGATGGTACAGGTACCATCACCACAGGTACCACCACCACAGGTACCACAGGTACCATCACCACAGGTACCACAGGTACCATCACCACAGGTACCACCACAGGTAACACAGGCACCATCACCACAGGTACCACCACAGGTAACACAGGCACCATCACCACAGGTACCACCACAGGTAACACAGGTACCATCACCACAGGTACCACAGGTACCATCACCACAGGTACCACCACAGGTAACACAGGTACCATCACCACAGGTACCACCACAGGTACCATCACCACAGGTACCACCACAGGTACCACCACCACAGGTACCACCACCACAGGTACCACAGGTACCATCACCACAGGTACCATCACCACAGGTACCACAGGTACCATCACGAATACCACCACCACCACAGGTACCACCACAGGTACCACAGGTACCACCACCACAGGTACCACAGGTACCATCACGAATACCACCACCACCACCACAGGTACCATCACCACCACCATCACCACGAATACCACCACCACAGGTACCATCACCATCACCACCACAGGTACCACCACCACCACCACAGGTACCACCACCACCGGTACCACCACCACCACAGGTACCACCACCACCACCACGAATACCGCCATCAGTACAGTGAGTGCCACCAGCAAAACCAACTCCTCAACCCAATCACCACCCACCCACCCACCCACTCACTCACTCGCCCACCCACCCACCCACAAGCCCGCCCGCCCACCCACTCACTCACTCACCCACCCACCCACTCGCTCACCCACCCACCCACTCACTCACCCACCCACTCACCCACCCACCCACTCGCCCGCCCACCCACTCACCCACCCACTCACCCACCCACCCACTCACCCACCCACTCACCCACCCACTAACCCACTCACCCACCCACTAACCCACCCACTCACCCACTCACCCACCCACCCACTCGCCCGCCCACCCACTCACCCACCCACTCACCCACCCACCCACTCACCCACCCACTCACCCACTCACCCACCCACTAACCCACTCACCCACCCACTAACCCACTCACCCACTAACCCACTCACCCACCCACCGACTCACCCACCCACCCACTAACCCACCCACCCACTAACCCACTCACCCACCCAATCACTCACGCACTCACCCACCCACTCACTCACCCACCCACTCACCCACCCACTCACCCACTCACTCACCCACTCACTTACTCACCCACCCACTCACCCACCCAATTACCCACTAACCCACCCACCCACCCACTCACCCACCCACCCACCCACTAACCCACTAACCCACCCACCCACTCACCCACCAACCCACCCACTCACCCACCCACTCACACACTCACCCACCCACTCACTCACTCACCCACTAACCCACTCACTCACCCACTAACCCACCCACTAACCCACTCACTCACCCACTCACTCACTCACCCACTCACCCACCCACTCACCCACCCACTCTCCCACCCACTCCCCCACCCACCCACCCACTCACTCACCCACCCACCCACCCACTCACCCACCCACTCACTCACTCACTCACTAACCCACCCACCCAACCACCCACTCCCCCACCCACCCACTCACTCACTCTCCCACCACCCACCCACCACCCACCCACCCACCTCCACCCACCACCCACCCACCCACCACCCACTCACTCACTCCACCCACTCACCCACATCACTCACTCACCCACTCACACACTTACCCACTCACCCACCCACTCACCCACCCACTCACCCACCAACCCACCCACCAACCCACCCACCCACCCACTCACCCACCCACCCACTCACTCACCCACCCACCCACCCACTCACTCACCAACCCACCCACTAACCCACCCACCAACCCACCCACCCACCCACTCACCCACCAACCCACTCACCCACTCACTCACCCACCCACCCACTCACCCCCTAACCCACTCACTCACTAACCCACCCACCCACTCACACACTTACCCACCCACTCACCCACCCACTCACCCACCAACCCACCCATCCACTCCCCCACCCACCCACCCACTCCCCCACCCACCCACTCACTCACCCACCCACTCACCCACCCACTCACTCCCCCACCCACCCACTCCCCCACCCACCCACTCCCCCACCCACCCACTCACCCACCCACTCACCCACCCACTCACCCACCCACCCACCAACCCACCCACCCACCAACCCACCCACCCACCCACTCACTCACTCACCCACTCACTCACCCACTCACTCACCCACCCACCCACTCACTCACCCACCCACCCACCCACTCACTCACCCACCCACCCACTCACCCACCCACTCACCCACTCACTCCCCCACTCACCCACCAACCCACCCACCCACTCACCAACCCACCCACCCACTCACTCACTAACCCACCCACCCACCCACTAACCCACTCACTCACCCACCCACCAACCCACTCACCCACCCACCCACTCACCCACCCACCCACCCACTCACCCACCCACTCACCCACCAACCCACCCACTCACCCACCCACCCACTCCCCCACCCACCCACCAACCCACTCACCCACCCACTCACCCACTCACTCACTCCCCCACTCACCCACCCACTGACTCCCCCACTCACCCACCCACTGACTCACTCACCCACCCACCCACTCCCCCACTCCCCCACTCACCCACCCACTCTCCCACCCACCCACCACCCCACCCACCCACCTGCATCTCGTTGCGGTAAGCCTTCTCTGTGTAGAGACGGAAACATTTCCCAGGCCGGGTCCGGCCGGCCCGCCCGGCCCTCTGCTGGGCCGAGGCTTTGCTGATGGCGGTTACCAGGAGGGACTCGACACGGATACGGGGGTTGTACACCTAGTGAGGTTGTGAACAGTGAGTGTGTCAGAGTGTGTCAGTGTGTGAGTGTGTGGGAGAGTGTGTGTGTCAGTGTGTGTGTGAGTGTGGGAGAGTGAGTGTGTGTGAGTGTGTCAGAGTGAGTGTGGGAGAGTGAGAGAGTGTGTGTGTGTGTGTGGGAGTGTGTGAGAGTGAGTGTGTAAGAGTGAGTGTGTAAGAGTGTGTGTGTGTAAGAGTGTGTGTGTGTGTGTGTCAGAGTGTGTGTGTGTGTGTGAGAGTGTGTGAGAGTGTGTTTGTGAGAGTGTGTGAGTGTGTGTGAGTGTGTGTGTGAGTGTGTGTCAGAGTGTATGTGTGTGAGAGTGTGTCAGAGTGTGTGTGTGAGTGTGTGTGAGAGTGAGTGTGTCAGTGTGTGTGTGTGAGTGTGTGAGTGTGTCAGAGTGTGTGTGTGAGTGTGTCAGAGTGTGTCAGTGTGTGTGTGTGTGAGAGTGGGAGAGTGTGTCAGAGTGTGAGTGTGTGTCAGAGTGTGTGTGTGTGTGAGAGTATCAGAGTGTGTGTGTGAGTGTGTGTGAGAGTGAGTGTGTCAGTGTGTGTCAGAGTGTGAGTGTGTGTGAGTGTGTGAGAGTGTCTCTGTCTCCCCGTCTCTCTCTCTCCCCGTGTCTCTCTCCCCCCGTGTCTCTCACTCCCCGTGTCTCTCCCTCCCCGTGTCTCTCTCTCTCCCCGTGTCTCTCTCTCCGTGTCTCTCTCTCGTTGTCTCTCACCCCGTGTCTCTCTCTCCCCGTGTCTCTCTCTCCCCGTGTCTCTCTCCCCATGTGTCTCTCTCTCTCCCCGTGTCTCTCTCCCCGTGTCTCTCTCTCGTTGTCTCTCACCCCGTGTCTCTCTCTCCCCGTGTCTCTCTCCCCATGTGTCTCTCTCTCTCCCCATGTCTCTCTCTCCCCATGTGTCTCTCTCTCTCCCCATGTGTCTCTCTCTCCCCGTGTCTCTCTCCCCATGTGTCTCTCTCTCCCCATGTGTCTCTCTCTCCCCATGTGTCTCTCTCTCTCCCCGTGTCTCTCTCTCTCCCCGTGTCTCTCTCACCCCGTGTCTCTCATCCCGTGTCTCTCTCCCCGTGTCTCTCTCCCCGTGTCTCTCTCTCCCCGTGTCTCTCTCTCCATGTCTCTCTCTCTCCCCGTGTCTCTCCCCCGGTGTCTCTCTCCCCGTGTCTCTCATCCCGTGTCTCTCTCCCCGTGTCTCTCTCCCCGTGTCTCTCTCTCCCCGTATCTCTCTCCCCGTGTCTCTCCCCCGGTGTCTCTCTCCCCGTGTCTCTCCCCCCGTGTCTCTCTCCCCACCGTGTCTCTCCCCCCGTGTCTCTCTCTCCCGTGTCTCTCTCCCCGCGTCTCCCCGTGTCTCTCTCCCCGTGCCTTCCCGTGTCTCCCCGTGTCTCTCTCCCCGTGTCTCCCCGTGTCTCTCTCCCCGTGTCTCCCCGTGTCTCTCTCCCCGTGTCTCCCTCTCCCCGTGTCTCCCCGTGTCTCTCTCCCCGTGTCTCCCCGTGTCTCTCTCCCCGTGTCTCCCCGTGTCTCCCCGTGTCTCCCCGTGTCTCTCTCTCTCCGTGTCTTCCCCAGTGTCTCCTCGTGTCTCTCTCCCCGTGTCTCTCTCCCCGTGTCTCTCTCCCCGTGTCTCTCTCCCCGTGTCTCTCTCTCCCCGTGTCTCTCTCCCCGTGTTTCTCTCTCCCCGTGTCTCTCTCTCCGTGTCTCTCTCCCCGTGTCTCTCTCTCCCCGTGTCTCTCTCCCTGTGTCTCTCTCCCCGTGTCTCTCTCCCCGTATCTCTCTCTCCCCGCGTCTCTCCCCCCGTGTCTCTCTCTCCTTGTCTCCCCGTGTCTCTCTCCCTGTGTCTCTCTCCCCGTGTCTCTCTCCCCGTGTCTCTCTCCCCGTGTCTCTCTCCCCGTGTCTCTCTCTCCCCGCGTCTCTTCCCCCGTGTCTCTCTCTCCCCGTGTCTCTCTCCCCGTGTCTCTCTCTCCCTGTCTCTCTCTCCCCGTGTCTCTCTCACCGTGTCTCCCCGTGTCTCTCTCTCTCCCCGTGTCTCTCTCCCTGTGTCTCTCTCCCCGTGTCTCTCTTCCCGTGTCTCTCTCTCCCCGTGTCTCTCCCCCCGTGTCTCTCTCTCCCCGTGTCTCCCTCTCCCCGTGTCTCTCTCTCCACGTGTCTCCCCGTGTCTCTCCGTGTCTCTCTCTCCCCGTGTCTCTCCGTGTCTCTCTCTCCCCGTGTCTCCCCGTGTCTCTCTCCCCGTGTCTCCCCGTCTCTCTCCATGTCTCTCCCCCCGTGTCTCCCCGTGTCTCTCTCTCCGTGTCTCTCTCCCCGTGTCTCCCCGTGTCTCTCCGTGTCTCTCTCCCCGTGTCTCCCCGTGTCTCTCTCTCCCCGTGTCTCTCCCCCCGTGTCTCCCCGTGTCTCTCCGTGTCTCTCTCTCCCCGTGTCTCTCCGTGTCTCTCTCCCCGTGTCTCTCTCCCCGTGTCTCTCTCCCCGTGTCTCCCCGTGTCTCTCTCCCCATTTCTCTCTCTCCCCGTGTCTCTCCCCGTGTCTCTCTCCGTGTCTCTCACCGTGTGTCTCTCTCCCCGTGTCTCCCCGTGTCTCCCCGTGTCTCCCCGTGTCTCTCTCCCCGTGTCTCCCCGTGTCTCCCTGTGTCTCTCTCCCCGCGTCTCCCCGTGTCTCTCTCCGTGTCTCTCACCGTGTTTCTCTCTCCCCGTGTCTCTCTCCCCGTGTCTCTCCCCGTGTCTCCCCGTGTCTCTCTCCCCGTGTCTCTCCCCGTGTCTCCCCGTGTCTCCCTGTGTCTCCCCCCCCGTGTCTCTCCCCGTGTCTCCCCGTGTCTCTCCGTGTCTCTCTCTCCCCGTGTCTCTTTCTCCCCGTGTCTCTCTCTCCCCGTGTCTCTCTCCCCGTGTCTCTCTCTCCCCGTGTCTCTCTCTCCCCGTGTCTCTCTCTCCCCGTGTCTCTCTCTCCCCGTGTCTCCCCGTGTCTCCCCGTGTCTCTCCCCGTGTCTCTCTCTCCACGTGTCTCTCTCCCCGTGTCTCCCCGTGTCTCTCTCCCCGTGTATCCCCGTGTCTCTCCCCGTGTCTCCCCATGTCTCTCCGTGTCTCCCTGTGTCTCTCTCCCCGTGTCTCCCCCCGTGTCTCTCCGTGTCTCCCTGTGTCTCTCTCCCGTGTCTCTCCCCGTGTCTCTCCCCGTGTCTCTCTCTCCCCATGTCTCTCCCCGTGTCTCTCCCCGTGTCTCTCTCTCCCCGTGTCTCCCCGTCTCTCTCCCCGTCTCTCTCCCCGTGTCTCTCCCCGTGTCTCCCCGTGTCTCCCCGTGTCTCTCTCTCTCCGTGTCTCTCTCTCCCCGTGTCTCCCCACCTTCTGCTTAGCGAACCCTGTGTCTCCCTGTGTCTCTCCCCGTGTCTCCCCGTGTCTCTCCCCGTGTCTCTCCGTGTCTCTCTCTCCCCGTGTCTCTCTCTCCCTGTGTCTCTCTCTCCCCGTGTCTCCCCGTGTCTCTCTCTCCCCGTGTCTCTCCCCGTGTCTCCCCGTGTCTCCCTGTCTCTCTCTCCCCGTGTCTCCCCGTGTCTCTCTCTCCCCGTGTCTCCCTGTGTCTCTCCCCGTATTTCCCCGTCTCTCTCTCCCCGTGTCTCTCCCCGTGTCTCCCCATGTCTCTCTCTCCCCGTGTCTCCCCGTGTCTCCCTGTGTCTCTCTCCCCGTGTCTCCCCGTGTCTCTCCCCGTGTCTCCCCATGTCTCCCTGTGTCTCTCTCCCCGTGTCTCTCTCCGTGTCTCTCCCCGTGTCTCTCTCCCCGTGTCTCTCTCTCCCCGTGTCTCCCCCCGTGTCTCTCCCCGTGTCCCCCCATGTCTCCCCGTGTCTCTCTCTCCCCGTGTCTCCCCGTGTCTCTCCCCGTGTCTCCCTCCCCCCGTGTCTCCCTGTCTCCCCCCGTGTCTCTCTCTCCCCCTGTCTCTCTCTCCCCGTGTCTCCCCCCGTGTCTCTCCCCGTGTCTCCCCGTGTCTCCCCGTGTCTCCCCGTGTCTCCCCCCGTGTCTCTCCCCGTGTCTCCCCGTGTCTCCCCGTGTCTCCCCCCGTGTCTCCCCCCGTGTCTCTCCCCGTGTCTCTCTCCCCGTGTCTCCCCCCGTGTCTCCCCGTGTCTCTCCCCGTCTCTCTCCCCGTGTCTCTCCCCGTGTCTCCCCGTGTCTCCCCGTGTCTCTCTCTCTCCGTGTCTCTCTCTCCCCGTGTCTCCCCACCTTCTGCTTAGCGAACCCTGTGTCTCCCTGTGTCTCTCCCTGTGTCTCTCCCCGTGTCTCCCCGTGTCTCTCCCCGTGTCTCTCCGTGTCTCTCTCTCCCCGTGTCTCTCTCTCCCTGTGTCTCTCTCTCCCCGTGTCTCCCCGTGTCTCTCTCTCCCCGTGTCTCTCCCCGTGTCTCCCCGTGTCTCCCTGTCTCTCTCTCCCCGTGTCTCCCCGTGTCTCTCTCTCCCCGTGTCTCCCTGTGTCTCTCCCCGTATTTCCCCGTCTCTCTCTCCCCGTGTCTCTCCCCGTGTCTCCCCGTGTCTCTCTCTCCCCGTGTCTCCCCGTGTCTCCCTGTGTCTCTCTCCCCGTATCTCCCCGTGTCTCTCCCCGTGTCTCCCCATGTCTCCCTGTGTCTCTCTCCCCGTGTCTCTCTCCGTGTCTCTCCCCGTGTCTCTCTCCCCGTGTCTCTCTCTCCCCGTGTCTCCCCCCGTGTCTCTCCCCGTGTCCCCCCATGTCTCTCTCTCCCCGTGTCTCCCCGTGTCTCTCCCCGTGTCTCCCTCCCCCCGTGTCTCCCTGTCTCCCCCCGTGTCTCTCTCTCCCCCTGTCTCTCTCTCCCCGTGTCTCCCCGTGTCTCCCCCCGTGTCTCTCCCCGTGTCTCCCCGTGTCTCCCCGTGTCTCCCCCCGTGTCTCCCCCCGTGTCTCTCCCCGTGTCTCTCTCCCCGTGTCTCCCCCCGTGTCTCCCCGTGTCTCCCCCCGTCTCCCCCCGTGTCTCCCCCCGTGTCTCCCCGTGTCTCCCCGTGTCTCCCTCTCCCCGTGTCTCTCCCCGTGTCTCTCCCCGTGTCTCCCCCCGTGTCTCCCCACCTTCTGCTTGGCGAACCCCGGGTCGATCACAAAGACAACACCATCAATAGTGAGCGAAGTCTCCGCGATGTTGGTTGACACCACAATCTGGAGTGGAAACAGTCAACCACACAGTCAGTCACACAGTCAGTCAACCACACAGTCAACCACACAGTCAACCACACAGCCAGTCAACCACACAGTCAGTCAACACACCGTCAATAGTGAGTGAAGTCTCCGCGATGTTGGTTGACACCACAATCTGGAGGGGAAACAGTCAACCACACAGTCAGTCAACTACACAGTCAACCACACAGTCAGTCAACCACACAGTCAGTCAACCACACAGTCAGTCAACACACCGTCGATAGTGAGCGAAGTCTCCGCGATGTTGGTTGACACCACAATCTGGAGTGGAAACAGTCAACCACACAGTCAACCACACAGTCAGTCAACCACACAGTCAGTCAACCACGCAGTCAGTCAACCACGCAGTCAGTCAACCACACAGTCAACCACACAGTCAGTCAACCACACAGTCAGTCAACCACACAGTCAGTCAACCACACAGTCAGTCAACCACACAGTCAACCACACAGTCAGTCACACAGTCAGTCAACTACACAGTCAGTCAACCACACAGTCAGTCAACACACAGTCAGTCAACCACACAGTCAGTCAACCAAACAGTCAGTCAACCACACAGTCAGTCAACCACACAGTCAGTCAACCACACAGTCAGTCAACCACGCAGTCAGTCAACCACACAGTCAACCACACAGTCAGTCAACCACACAGTCAGTCAACACACAGTCAGTCAACCACACAGTCAGTCAACCAAACAGTCAGTCAACCACACAGTCAGTCAACCACACAGTCAGTCAACCACACAGTCAGTCAACCACGCAGTCAGTCAACCACACAGTCAACCACACAGTCAGTCAACCACACAGTCAGTCAACCACACAGTCAGTCAACCACGCAGTCAGTCAACCACACAGTCAGTCAACTACACAGTCAGTCAACCACACAGTCAGTCAACCACGCAGTCAGTCAACCACACAGTCAACCACACAGTCAGTCAACCACACAGTCAGTCAACCACACAGTCAGTCAACCACACAGTCAGTCAACCACACAGTCAGTCAACCACACAGTCAGTCAACCACACAGTCATTCAACCACACAGTCAGTCAACCACTCAGTCAACCACACAGCCAGTGAACCACACATTCAACCACACAGTCAACCACACAGTCAGTCAACCACTCAGTCAACCACACAGCCAGTGAACCACACAGTCAGTCAACCACACAGTCAGTCAAACACACAGTCAGTCAACCACACAGTCAGTCAACCACACAGTCAGTCAACCAAACAGTCAGTCAACCACACAGTCAGTCAACCACACAGTCAGTCAACCACGCAGTCAGTCAACCACACAGTCAGTCAACCACTCACCCACTCACTCACTCAACCACACAGTCAACCACACAGTCAACCACACAGTCAGTCAACCACTCAGTCAACCACACAGTCAGTCAACCACACAGTCAGTCAACCACACAGTCAACCACACAGTCAGTCAACCACACAGTCAACCACACAGTCAGTCACACAGTCAATCAACCACACAGTCAGTCAACCACAAAGCCAGTGAACCACACAGTCAGTCAACCACACAGTCAGTCAACCACACAGCCAGTCACTCACTCAACCACACAGTCAGTCAACCACACAGTCAGTCAACCACACAGTCAGTCAACAACACAGTCAGTCAACCACACAGTCAACCACACAGTCAGTCAACAACACAGTCAACCACACAGTCAGTCAACCACACAGTCAGTCAACCACTCAGTCAACCACACAGTCAGTCAACCACACAGTCAGTCAACCACTCAGTCAACCACACAGTCAGTCACACAGTCAGTCAACCACACAGTCAGTCAACCACACAGTCAGTCAACCACACAGTCAGTCAACCACACAGTCAGTCACACAGTCAACCACACAGTCAACCACACAGTCAGTCAACCACACAGTCAGTCAACCACACAGTCAACCAAACAGTCAACCACACAGTCAGTCAACCACGCAGTCAGTCAACCACACAGTCAGTCAACTACACAGTCAACCACACAGTCAACCACACAGTCAGTCAACCACACAGTCAGTCAACCACACAGTCAGTCAACCACACAGTCAGTCAACCACACAGTCAGTCACACAGTCAGTCAACCACTCACCGACTCACTCACTCACTCAACCA
>NW_027422634.1:240415-320415 GCF_048934315.1 Petromyzon marinus | reverse complement strand
CTACACACACACACACCTACACACACACCTACACACACACACAGCTACACACACACCTACACACACACCTACACACACACCTACACCTACACACACACACCTACACACACCTACACACACACCTACACACACACACAGCTACACACACACAGAGACACACACACCTACACACAGACCCACACACACACCTACACACACACCTACACACACACACCTACACAAAGACACACACCTACACACACACACAGAGACATACACCTACACACACACACACACCTACACAGAGAGACCTACACAAAGAGACACACACCTACACACACACACACCTACACACACCTACACACACACACCTACACACACACACACACCTACACACACACCTACACACCTACACCTACACACAGACCTACACACCTAGACACCTACACACACACACACCTACACACACACACACACAGACACACACCTACACACACCTACACACCTACACACACACCTACACCTACACACACACCTACACACACACAGCTACACACACACACCTACACACACCTACACACCTACACACAGCTACACACACACCTACACACACACCTACACCTACACACACACCTACACACACACACCTACACACACCTACACACACCTACACACACACCTACACACACACACAGCTACACACACACAGAGACACACACAGAGACACACACACCCACACACACACCTACACACACACACACCTACACACACCTACACACACACACCTACACACACACACCTACACACACACCTACACACCTGCACCTACACACAGACCTACACACCTAGACACCTACACACACACACACCTACACACACACCTACACACACACACACACAGACACACACCTACACACACCTACACACCTACACACACACCTACACCTACACACACACCTACACACACACAGCTACACACACACCTACACACACCTACACACACACCTACACACACACCTACACCTACACACACACCTACACACACACACCTACACACACCTACACACACCTACACACACACCTACACACACACACAGCTACACACACACAGAGACACACACACCTACACACACACCCACACACACACCTACACAAAGACACACACCTACACACACACACAGACATACACCTACACACACACACACCTACACAGAGAGACCTACACAAAGAGACAAAGATAAAGATCCCCCATATAGCCTTAACAGACTGTAGGGGCAAGTGCTGTTAGCGAGCACCTATGAAGGCCGGAACAGTACACGAGGGGGTGGGGGGCCAGCACCACGCCCGACCGCCTTTGTCTCCCTAGTGGCAATGTTTACACACTGCACCAGGTACTCATTTGAGGCTGAGTCGACCTAGGGGAGGCCCGGGACCGGCTCAGATAATCGTCACTGGTGTTGGCCGTGAGCGGGAAACGAACCCGGGTCGCCAGGTTCATAGCGCAGCGTAGTGCTAACCGCTACACTATCGCTCCCCACACACAAAGAGACACACACCTACACACACACATACACACCTACACACACACACACACACCTACACACACACACCTACACACACACACACCTACACACACACACCTACACACGTACCTCTTGGCCGGTGAGGAACAGCAAGAGATCACCCTCGTCCTCCTCACACACAGAGACACACACAGCTACACACACACACACCTACACACACACCTACACACACACACACACACACCTACACACACACACCTACACACACACACCTACACACACACACCTACACACACACACCTACACACACACACCTACACACACACACACACCTACACACACACACACACCTACACAGAGAGACCTACACACAGAGACACACACCTACACACACACCTACACACACACACAGCTACACACACACCTACACACCTACACGTACCTCTTGGCCGGTGAGGAACAGCAAGAGATCACCCTCGTCCTCCTCACACACAGAGACACACACACCTACACACACCTACACACACACACCTACACACACACACCTACACACAGAGACACACACCTACACACAGAGACACACACCTACACACAGAGACACACACCTACACACACACACACACACCTACACACAGAGACACACACCTACACAGAGAGACCTACACACACACCTACACACACTCACACACCTACACAGAGAGACCTACACACACACCTACACCTACACACACACCTACACACACACACACACCTACACACACACACCTACACACGTACCTCTTGGCCGGTGAGGAAGAGCAAGAGATCACCCTCGTCCTCCTCACACACAGAGACACACACACCTACACACACACACAGAGACACACACAGAGACACACACACCTACACACGTACCTCTTGGCCGGTGAGGAAGAGCAAGAGATCACCCTCGTCCTCCTCACACACAGAGACACACACACCTACACACACACACACCTACACACACACACAGCTACACACACACAGAGACACACACAGAGACACACACACCTACACACACACAGCTACACACGTACCTCTTGGCCGGTGAGGAACAGCAAGAGATCACCCTCGTCCTCCTCACACACAGAGACACACAGCTACACACACACCTACACATCTACACACACACCTACACACACAGCTACACACACACACAGAGACACACACAGAGACACACACACACAGCTACACACGTACCTCTTGGCCGGTGAGGAAGAGCAAGAGATCACCCTCGTCCTCCTCACACACAGAGACACAAACACCTACACACACACAGCTACACACACACACCTACACACCTACACACACACACACCTACACACACACCTACACACACACACCCACACACACACCTACACACGTACCTCTTGGCCGGTGAGGAAGAGCAAGAGATCACCCTCGTCCTCCTCACACACAGAGACACACAGCTACACACACACCTACACATCTACACACACACCTACACACACACACCTACACACGTACCTCTTGGCCGGTGAGGAAGAGCAAGAGATCACCTTCGTCCTCCTCACACACACACACCTACACACCTACACACCTACACACACACACACACACCCACACACACAGCTACACACGTACCTCTTGGCCGGTGAGGAACAGCAAGAGATCACCCTCGTCCTCCTCACACACAGAGACACACAGCTACACACACACCTACACATCTACACACACACCTACACACACAGCTACACACACACACCTACACACACACCTACACACGTACCTCTTGGCCGGTGAGGAAGAGCAAGAGATCACCCTCGTCCTCCTCACACACAGAGACACACACACCTACACACACACACAGAGACACACACAGAGACACACACAGAGACACACACACCTACACACACACCTACACACACACACCTACACACCTACACACACACACAGCTACACACACACAGAGACACACACAGAGACACACACACCTACACACACACAGCTACACACGTACCTCTTGGCCGGTGAGGAACAGCAAGAGATCACCCTCGTCCTCCTCACACACAGAGACACACACCTACACACACACCTACACATCTACACACACACCTACACACACAGCTACACACACACACAGAGACACACACAGAGACACACACACACCTACACACGTACCTCTTGGCCGGTGAGGAACAGCAAGAGATCACCCTCGTCCTCCTCACACACAGAGACACACACACCTACACACACACACAGAGACACACACAGAGACACACACACCTACACACACACACAGAGACACACACACCTACACACACACCTACACACGTACCTCTTGGCTGGTGAGGAAGAGCAAGAGATCACCCTCGTCCTCCTCACACACAGAGACACACACACCTACACACACACAGCTACACACACACACCTACACACCTACACACACACACAGCTACACACACACACCTACACACACACCTACACACACACCTACACACACACACCTACACGTACCTCTTGGCCGGTGAGGAAGAGCAAGAGATCACCCTCGTCCTCCTCACACACAGAGACACACAGCTACACACACACCTACACATCTACACACACACCTACACACACACCTACACACACACACCTACACACGTACCTCTTGGCCGGTGAGGAAGAGCAAGAGATCACCCTCGTCCTCCTCACACACAGAGACACACAGCTACACACACACCTACACATCTACACACACACCTACACACACACCTACACACACACACAGAGACACACACAGAGACACACACACACAGCTACACACGTACCTCTTGGCCGGTGAGGAAGAGCAAGAGATCACCCTCGTCCTCCTCACACACAGAGACACACACCTACACACACACCTACACATCTACACACACACCTACACACACAGCTACACACACACACAGAGACACACACAGAGACACACACACAGCTACACACGTACCTCTTGGCCGGTGAGGAAGAGCAAGAGATCACCCTCGTCCTCCTCACACACAGAGACACACACCTACACACACACCTACACACACACACCTACACACACACCTACACACACACCTACACACGTACCTCTTGGCCGGTGAGGAAGAGCAAGAGATCACCCTCGTCCTCCTCACACACAGAGACACACACCTACACACACACCTACACACACACACCTACACACACACCTACACACACACCTACACACGTACCTCTTGGCCGGTGAGGAAGAGCAAGAGATCACCCTCGTCCTCCTCACACACAGAGACACACACACCTACACACACACAGCTACACACACACACCTACACACCTACACACACACACAGCTACACACACACAGAGACACACACAGAGACACACACACCTACACACACACAGCTACACACGTACCTCTTGGCCGGTGAGGAAGAGCAAGAGATCACCCTCGTCCTCCTCACACACACACACACCTACACCTACACACAGCTACACAAAGATAAAGACAAAGATCCCCCATATAGCCTGTAACAGACTGTAGGGGCAAGTGCTGTTAGCGAGCACCTATGAAGGCCAGAACGGTAAACGAGGGGGTGGGTGGCCAGCACCACGCCCGACCGCCTTTGTCACAGCTACACACACACACCTACACCTACACACACAGCTACACACGTACCTCTTGGCCGGTGAGGAAGAGCAAGAGATCACCCTCGTCCTCCTCACACACAGAGACACACACCTACACACACACCTACACACACACACCTACACACACACCTACACACACACCTACACACGTACCTCTTGGCCGGTGAGGAAGAGCAAGAGATCACCCTCGTCCTCCTCACACACACACACACCTACACCTACACACAGCTACACACACACACCTACACCTACACACACAGCTACACACGTACCTCTTGGCCGGTGAGGAAGAGCAAGAGATCACCCTCGTCCTCCTCACACACAGAGACACACACCTACACACACACCTACACATCTACACACACACCTACACACACAGCTACACACACACACAGAGACACACACACCTACACACACACAGCTACACACGTACCTCTTGGCCGGTGAGGAACAGCAAGAGATCACCCTCGTCCTCCTCACACACAGAGACACACACCTACACACACACCTACACATCTACACACACACCTACACACACAGCTACACACACACAGAGACACACACAGAGACACACACACCTACACACACACAGCTACACACGTACCTCTTGGCCGGTGAGGAACAGCAAGAGATCACCCTCGTCCTCCTCACACACAGAGACACACACACCTACACACACACAGCTACACACACACACCTACACACACACACAGCTACACACACACAGAGACACACACAGAGACACACACACCTACACACACACACACAGCTACACACGTACCTCTTGGCCGGTGAGGAAGAGCAAGAGATCACCCTCGTCCTCCTCACACACACACACACCTACACACACACCTACACACCTACACACACACACACACCTACACACACACACCTACACACGTACCTCTTGGCCGGTGAGGAAGAGCAAGAGATCACCCTCGTCCTCCTCACACATGTGTATCTGGATGACCGTGCGTATCGCCGCCTCTAAGTAGTCTCGCTCCGGCTCGGGCGTGTAGAAGATCTCCACAGGATGAGTTCGGCCGGGGATGCTCATCAGCGGGCAGCGGTCAAAGTATTCCTGGAACTTGCCAGCGTCCAGCGTCGCGCTCATGATGATGATCTGGGCGGTGGTGGTGGTGGTGGTCGTGGTTAGAATTGAGAGTCAGAGAGACACGTGGAGATATCTGTAGAGATACGTGGATGTGATGGTGATCTGGGCGGTGGTGGTGGTGGTGGTTAGAATTGAGACTCAGAGATACGTGGATGTGATGGTGATCTGGGTGGTGGTGGTGGTTAGAATTGAGAGTCAGAGAGACAAGTGGAGATATCTGTAGAGATACGTGGATGTGATGATGATCTGGGCGGTGGTGGTGGTGGTGGTGGTGGTTAGAATTGAGAGTCAGAGAGACACGTGGAGATGAGGATGATGATCTGGGTGGTGGTGGTCGTGGTTAGAATTGAGAGTCAGAGAGACACGTGGAGATATCTGTAGAGATACGTGGATGTGATGGTGATCTGGGCGGTGGTGGTGGTGGTGGTGGTTAGAATTGAGAGTCAGAGAGACACGTGGAGATATCTGTAGAGATACGTGGATGTGATGGTGATCTGGATGGTGGTGGTGGTTGTTAGAATTGAGACTCACAGAGATACGTGGAGATGATGATGATGTGGGTAGTGGTGGTGGTGGTGGTGGTTAGAATTGAGACTCAGACATATGTGGAGATGATGATGATCTGGGCGGTGGTGGTGGTGGTGGTGGTTAGAATTGAGAGTCAGAGAGACACGTGGAGATGAGGATGATGATCTGGGTGGTGGTGGTCGTGGTTAGAATTGAGAGTCAGAGAGACACATGGAGATATCTGTAGAGATACGTGGATGTGATGATGATCTGGGCGGTGGTGGTGGTGGTGGTCGTGGTTAGAATTGAGAGTCAGAGAGACAAGTGGAGATATCTGTAGAGATACGTGGATGTGATGATGATCTGGGCGGTGGTGGTGGTGGTGGTCGTGGTTAGAATTGAGAGTCAGAGAGACAAGTGGAGATATCTGTAGAGATACGTGGATGTGATGGTGATCTGGGCGGTGGTGGTGGTGGTTGTTAGAATTGAGACTCAGAGATACGTGGATGTGATGGTGATCTGGGTGGTGGTGGTGGTTAGAATTGAGAGTCAGAGAGACAAGTGGAGATATCTGTAGAGATACGTGGATGTGATGGTGATCTGGGCGGTGGTGGTGGTGGTGGTTAGAATTGAGAGTCAGAGAGACACGTGGAGATATCTGTAGAGATACGTGGATGTGATGGTGATCTGGATGGTGGTGGTGGTTGTTAGAATTGAGACTCACAGAGATACGTGGAGATGAGGATGATGATCTGGGCGGTGGTGGTGGTGGTGGTTAGAATTGAGAGTCAGAGAGACAAGTGGAGATATCTGTAGAGATACGTGGATGTGATGGTGATCTGGGTGGCGGTGGTGGTGGTGGTTAGAATTGAGAGTCAGAGAGACACGTGGAGATATCTGTAGAGATATGTGGATGTGATGGTGATCTGGATGGTGGTGGTGGTTGTTAGAATTGAGACTCACAGAGATACGTGGAGATGATGATGATGTGGGTAGTGGTGGTGGTGGTGGTGGTTAGAATTGAGACTCAGACATATGTGGAGATGATGATGATCTGGGCGGTGGTGGTGGTGGTGGTGGTTAGAATTGAGAGTCAGAGAGACACGTGGAGATGAGGATGATGATCTGGGTGGTGGTGGTCGTGGTTAGAATTGAGAGTCAGAGAGACAAGTGGAGATATCTGTAGAGATACGTGGATGTGATGGTGATCTGGGCGGTGGTGGTGGTGGTGGTGGTGGTTAGAATTGAGAGTCAGAGAGACACGTGGAGATGAGGATGATGATCTGGGTGGTGGTGGTCGTGGTTAGAATTGAGAGTCAGAGAGACACGTGGAGATATCTGTAGAGATACGTGGATGTGATGATGATCTGGGCGGTGGTGGTGGTGGTGGTTGTTAGAATTGAGACTCAGACATATGTGGAGATGATGATGATCTGGGCGGTGGTGGTGGTGGTGGTTAGAATTGAGAGTCAGAGAGACAAGTGGAGATATCTGTAGAGATACGTGGATGTGATGGTGATCTGGGTGGCGGTGGTGGTGGTGGTTAGAATTGAGAGTCAGAGAGACAAGTGGAGATATCTGTAGAGATACGTGGATGTGATGGTGATCTGGATGGTGGTGGTGGTTGTTAGAATTGAGACTCACAGAGATACGTGGAGATGATGATGATGTGGGTAGTGGTGGTGGTGGTGGTGGTTGTTAGAATTGAGACTCAGACATATGTGGAGATGATGATGATCTGGGCGGTGGTGGTGGTGGTGGTTAGAATTGAGAGTCAGAGAGACACGTGGAGATATCTGTAGAGATACGTGGATGTGATGGTGATCTGGATGGTGGTGGTGGTGGTTAGAATTGAGACTCACAGAGACACGTGGAGATATCTGTAGAGATACGTGGATGTGATGGTGATCTGGATGGTGGTGGTGGTGGTGGTTAGAATTGAGACTCAGAGATACGTGGATGTGATGGGTGGTGGTGGTGGTTAGAATTGAGACCCATAGAGATATGTGGAGATGATGGTGATCTTGGTGGTGGTGGTGGTGGTTAGAATTGAGACCCATAGAGATACATGGGGATATCTGTAGAGATACGTGGATGTGATGGTGATCTGGATGGTGGTGGTGGTTGTTAGAATTGAGACTCAGAGAGATATGTGGAGATGATGTTGATCTGGGTGGTGGTGGTGGTGGTGGTGGTTAGAATTGAGATTCACAGAGACACGTGGAGATGATGATGATGTGGGTAGTGGTGGTGGTGGTTGTTAGAATTGAGACTCAGAGATATGTGGAGATGATGGTGATCTTGGTGGTGGTGGTGGCGGTGGTTAGAATTGAGACTCACAAAGACACGTGGAGATATCTGTAGAGATACGTGGATGTGATGGTGATCTGGATGGTGGTGGTGGTGGTTAGAATTGAGACACAGAGATATGTGGAGATGATGGTGATCTTGGTGGTGGTGGTGGTTAGAATTGAGACTCACAGAGACACGTGGAGATATCTGTAGAGATACGTGGATGTGATGGTGATCTTGGTGGTGGTGGTGGTGGTTGTTAGAATTGAGACTCACAGAGACACGTGGAGATATCTGTAGAGATATGTGGATGTGATGGTGATCTTGGTGGTGGTGGTGGTGGTTAGAATTGAGACTCAGAGAGATACGTGGATGTGATGGTGATCTGGATGGTGGTGGTGGTGGTTAGAATTGAGACTCACAGAGACACGTGGAGATATCTGTAGAGATACGTGGATGTGATGGTGATCTTGGTGGTGGTGGTTAGAATTGAGACTCACAGAGACACGTGGAGATATCTGTAGAGATACGTGGATGTGATGGTGATCTGGGTGGTGGTGGTGGTGGTTAGAATTGAGACTCACAGAGACACGTGGAGATATCTGTAGAGATACGTGGATGTGATGGTGATCTTGGTGGTGGTGGTTAGAATTGAGACTCACAGAGACACGTGGAGATATCTGTAGAGATACGTGGATGTGATGGTGATCTTGGTGGTGGTGGTGGTTAGAATTGAGACCCATAGAGATACGTGGAGATGATGGTGATTTTGCTGGTGGTGGTGGCGGTGGTTAGAATTGAGACTCACAAAGACACGTGGGGATATCTGTAGAGATACGTGGATGTGATGGTGATCTGCGTGTGGCTGGGTGAGTGAGTGAGTGAGTGGCTGGGTGAGTGAGTGAGTGAGTGGCTGGGTGAGTGAGTGGGTGAGTGAGTGGGTGAGTGAGTGGGTGAGTGGCTGAGTGAGTGAGTAAGTGAGTGAGTGGCTGGGTGAGTGGGTGGGTGAGTGAGTGAGTGGGTGAGTGAGTGAGTGTGTGAGTGAGTGAGCAAGTGAGTGGATGAGTGAGTGGCTGGGTGAGTGAGCGAGTGAGTGAGCGAGTGAGTGGTTGAGTGAGTGAGTGAGTGGCTGGCTGAGTGGTTGAGTGAGTGGCTGGGTGGGTGAGTGAGTGGCTGGGTGAGTGAGTGGCTGAGTGGCTGGGTGAGTGAGTGAGTGAGTGGTTGAGTGAGTGAGTGGCTGGCTGAGTGGTTGAGTGGCTGGGTGAGTGGGTGAGTGGTTGGGTGAGTGAGTGAGCGAGTGAGTGAGTGAGTGTGTGAGTGAGTGAGTGAGTGGGTGAGTGAGTGAGTGAGTGGCTGGCTGAGTGAGTGAGTGAGTGGCTGGCTGAGTGGTTGAGTGAGTGAGTGAGGAAGCACCTTGAGGTCCGCCCTCTGTTTGGTGATCTCCTTGAGGACGCCCATGAGGATGTCCGTGGCCAGCGTGCGCTCGTGAGTGAGTGAGTGAGTGGCTGGGTGAGTGAGTGAGCGAGTGAGTGAGTGAGTGAGCGAGTGGCTGGCTGAGTGAGTGAGTGGGTGGCTGGCTGAGTGAGTGAGTGGCTGGCTAAGTGAGTGAGTGGCTGGGTGAGTAGGTGAGTGGCTGGGTGAGTGAGTGAGTGGGTGGCTGGCTGAGTGGTTGAGTGAGTGAGTGAGGAACACCTTGAGGTCCGCCCTCTGTTTGGTGATCTCCTTGAGGACGCCCATGAGGATGTCCGTGGCCAGCGTGCGCTCGTGAGTGAGTGAGTGGCTGGGTGAGTGAGTGAGCGAGTGGCTGGCTGAGTGAGTGAGTGAGCGAGTGGCTGGCTGAGTGAGTGAGTGGGTGGCTGGCTGAGTGAGTGAGTGGCTGGCTAAGTGAGTGAGTGGCTGGGTGAGTAGGTGAGTGGCTGGGTGAGTGAGTGAGTGGTTGAGTGGCTGGCTGGCTGAGTGAGTGAGCGAGTAAGCACCTTGAGGTCCGCCCTCTGTTTGGTGATCTCCTTGAGGACTCCCATGAGGATGTCCGTGGCCAGCGTGCCCTCGTGAGTGAGTGAGTGAGTGGGTGAGTGAGTGAGCGAGTGAGTGGGTGGTTGAGTGAGTGGCTGGCTGAGTGAGTGAGCGAGTAAGCACCTTGAGGTCCGCCCTCTGTTTGGTGATCTCCTTGAGGACTCCCATGAGGATGTCCGTGGCCAGCGTGCGCTCGTGAGTGAGTGAGTGAGTGGGTGAGTGAGTGAGCGAGTGAGTGGGTGGTTGAGTGAGTGGCTGGCTGAGTGAGTGAGTGAGTAAGTGAGTGAGTGAGTGGCTGGCTGAGTGAGTGAGTGGGTGAGTGAGTGAGTGAGTAAGTGGCTGGGTGAGTGAGTGGGTGAGTGAGTGAGTGGCTGAGTGAGTAAGTGAGTGATTGAGTGAGTGAGTGAGTGGCTGGGTGAGTGAGTGAGTGAGCGAGTGAGTGGGTGGTTGAGTGAGTGGCTGGCTGAGTGAGTGAGTAAGCACCTTGAGGTCCGCCCTCTGTTTGGTGATCTCCTTGAGGACTCCCATGAGGATGTCCGTGGCCAGCGTGCGCTCGTGAGCTTCGTCCAGCATGACCACTCCGTATCGCTCCAGTAGGGGGTCGTTCATCGCCTCGCGAAGGAGCATGCCGTCAGTCATGTACCTGGACGTGTCACACACACACACAGTGTAGTACACACAGTGTCACACACACACACACAGTGTCACACACACACACACAGTGTCACACACACAGTGTCACACACACAGAGACACACAGTGTCACACACACACAGTGTCACACTCCGTATCGCTCCAGTAGGGGGTCGTTCATCGCCTCGCGAAGGAGCATGCCGTCAGTCATGTACCTGGACGTGTCACACACACACAGTGTCACACACAGTGTTACACAGTGTCACACACAGTGTCACACAGTGTCACACACACACAGTGTGACACACAGTGCTACACACACAGTGTGACAAAGACAAAGACAAAGATCCCCCATATAGCCTTAACAGACTGTAGGGGCAAGTGCTGTTAGCGAGCACCTATGAAGGCCGGAACGGTACACGAGGGGGTGGGTGGCCAGCACCACGCCCGACCGCCTTTGTCTCCCTAGTGGCAATGTTTACACACCGCACCAGGTACTCATTTGAGGCTGAGTCGACCTAGGGGAGGCCTGGGACCGGTTCAGATAATCGTCACTGGTGTTGGCCGTGAGCGGGAATCGAACCCGGGTCGCCAGGTTCATAGCGCAGCGTAGCGCTAACCGCTACACTATCGCTCCCCACTCACAGTGTGACACACAGTGTGACACTGTTACACACAGTGTGACACACAGTGTTACACAGTGTGACACACAGTGTCACACACACACACAGTGTCACACTCCGTATCGCTCCAGTAGGGGGTCGTTCATCGCCTCGCGAAGGAGCATGCCGTCAGTCATGTACCTGCACGTGTCACACACACACACACAGTGTCACACACAGTGTACACACACACACAGTGTCACACACACACAGTGTCACACACAGTGTCACACACACACAGTGTCACACACACACAGTGTCACACACACAGTGTCACACACACACAGTGTCACACACACACAGTGTACACACACACACAGTGTAGTACACACAGTGTCACACACACACAGTGTCACACACACACAGTGTCACACACACACAGTGTCACACACACAGTGTTACACACACAGTGTTACACACACACAGTGTCACACACACAGTGTCACACACACAGTGTGACACACACACAGTGTCACACACAGTGTTACACACACACAGTGTCACACACACACACAGTGGTACACACACACACACAGTGTTACACACACACACAGTGTCACACACACACACAGTGGTACACACACACACACAGTGTTACACACAGTGTTACACACAGTGTGACACACAGTGTTACACACACACAGTGTCACACACACAGTGTGACACACACACAGTGTCACACACAGTGTTACACACACACAGTGTCACACACACACACAGTGGTACACACACACACACAGTGTTACACACAGTGTTACACACAGTGTGACACACAGTGTTACACACACAGTGTGACACACACACAGTGTTACACACACACAGTGTCACACACAGTGTCACACACACAGTGTCACACACAGTGTTACACACACAGAGTGTCACACACAGTGTTACACACACACAGTGTCACACACACAAGTGTCACACACAGTGTTACACACACAGTGTCACACACACACACAGTGTACACACACACAGTGTCACACACACACACACACAGTGTACACACACAGTGTCACACACACACAGTGTCACACACAGTGTTACACACACAGAGTGTCACACACAGTGTTACACACACACAGTGTCACACACACAAGTGTCACACACAGTGTTACACACACAGTGTCACACACACACACAGTGTACACACACACAGTGTCACACAGTGTCACACACACACACAGTGGTAAACACAGTGTCACACAGTGTTACACAGTGTCACACACATAGTGTTACACATACACATAGTGTCACACACACAGTGTCACACACACAGTGTCACACACACAGTGTCACACACACAGTGTCACACACACAGTGTCACACACACACACAGTGTCACACACACAGTGTCACACAGTGTTACACACACAGTGTTACACAGTGTCACACACACAGTGTTACACACAGTGTCACACACACACAGTGTTACACAGTGTTACACACACAATGTTACACAGTGTCACACATACACATAGTGTCACACACAGTGTCACACACACACAGTGTTACACAGTGTCACACACACACAGTGTTACACAGTGTTACACACACAATGTTACACAGTGTCACACATACACATAGTGTCACACACAGTGTCACACACACACAGTGTTACACAGTGTCACACACACACACAGACACACACAGTGTACACACACAGACACAGTGTTACACACAGTGTTACACACACAGTGTTACACAGTGTCACGCACACACAGTGTCACACAGTGTCACACAGTGTTACACAGTGTCACACACACAGTGTGTTACAGTGTTACACACAGTGACACACACAGTGTTACACACACACAGTGTACACACACACAGTGTACACACACAGTGTACACACACACACACAGTGTACACACACACACACACAGTGTACACACACAGTGTACACACACACACAGTGTACACACACACACAGTGTACACACACACACAGTGACACACACAGTGTCACACACACACACTGTCACACACACAGTGTACACACACACACAGTGTACACACAGTGTACACACACACACACAGTGTACACACACAGTGTACACACACACACACAGTGTACACACACAGTGTACACACAGTGTCACACACACACAGTGTACACACACACACAGTATACACACACAGTGTACACACACACACAGTGTACACACACACACAGTGTACACACACACACAGTGTACACACACACACAGTGACACACACAGTGTCACACACACACACAGTGTCACACACACACACAGTGTACACACACACACAGTGTACACACACACACACAGCGACACACACAGTGTACACACACACACACCCCCACACCCACTCACCCACCCACTCCACCCACGCACCCACTCACTCACTCACTCAGCTACCCATACCTTCCACACCACCCACGCCACCCACGCCACCCACACCACCCACACCACCCACACCACCCACACCACCCACACCACCCACACCGCCCACACCGCCCACACCACCCACACCACCCACACCACACCCACCCACCCACCCACACCACACCCACCCACCCACACCACCCACACCGCCCACACCACCCACACCACACCCACCCACCCACACCACCCACACCACCCACACCACCCACTCACTCACCCACCCACCCACACACCCACCCACCCACCACACTCTCCACACTCACCACCCACACCACCCACACCACACCCACTCACCCACTCACTCACTTACCCACCCACCCACCCACCACTCACTTGAGCACAGTCTTGGGACTGCTACAGTCCTCGAAGCGAATCGAGAACCCGACCTCCTGGCCCAGCGCCACGTCCATCTCGTCCATCACACGCTGGGCCACGCTCATCGCAGCCACACTCCACCCACCACCACCCACCCACCCACCCACTCACCCACTCACTCATCCACTCACCACCACCCACCCACTCCACCCACCACCACCCACCCACTCCACCCACCACTCACTCCACCCACTCACTCACTCATCCACTCACTCACCCACTCACTCACCAACCCACTCACTCACTCACCCACTCACTCACTCACTCACCCACTCACCCACTCACTCGCTCACTCAACCACTCATTCACCCACCCACCCACCCACTCACTCACTCACCCTCTCACCCACCCACTCACCCACCCACCCACTCACTCACCCACTCACTCACTCACCCACTCACTCACTCACTCACCCACTCACTCACCCACTCACCCACTCACTCACTCACCCACTCACTCACTCACTCACCCACTCACCCACACCCACCCACACCACTCACTTGAGCACAGTCTTGGGACTGCTACAGTCCTCGAAGCGAATCAAGAACCCGACCTCCTGGCCCAGCGCGACGTCCATCTCGTCCATCACACGCTGGGCCACGCTCATCGCGGCCACACTCCACCCACCACCACCACCCACCCACCCACCCACCACCCACTCCACCCACTCACTCACTCACCACCCACTCACTCATCCACTCACTCACTCACCCACTCACCCACCCACTCACTCATCCACTCACTCCACTCACTCACTCACCCACCCACTCACCCACTCACCCACCCACCCACTCACCCACCCACTCACTCTCTCACCCACCCACCCACCCACTCCACCCACCACCCACTCACCCACCCACTTACCCACCCACCCACACCACTCACTTGAGCACAGTCTTGGGACTGCTACAGTCCTCGAAGCGAATCGAGAACCCGACCTCCTGGCCCAGCGCCACGTCCATCTCGTCCATCACACGCTGGGCCACGCTCATCGCAGCCACACTCCACCCACTACCACTCACCCACCCACCCACCACCCACCCACTCCACCCACCACCCACCCACTCACCCACCCACTCACTCACCCACTCATCCACTCACCCACTCACTCACTCATCCACTCACTCACTCACCCACTCACTCACTCACTCATCCACTCACCCACCCACTCACTCACTCACCCACTCACTCACCCACTCACTCACTCACCCACTCACTCACTCACTCACCCACTCACCCACTCACCCACCCACTCACCCACCAACATCACCCACACCCCCCACACCCACCCACCCACACCACCCACCACTCACTCCACCCACTCACTCACTCATCCACTCACTCACCCACTCACTCACCAACCCACTCACTCACTCACCCACTCACTCACTCACTCACCCACTCACCCACTCACCCACTCACCCACTCACTCGCTCACTCAACCACTCATTCACCCACCCACCCACCCACTCACTCACTCACCCTCTCACCCACCCACTCACCCACCCACCCACTCACTCACCCACTCACTCACTCACCCACTCACTCACTCACCCACTCACTCACTCACTCACTCACCCACTCACCCACTCACTCACTCACCCACTCACTCACCCACTCACTCACTCACTCACCCACTCACCCACTTACCCACCCACCCACCACTCACTTGAGCACAGTCTTGGGACTGCTACAGTCCTCGAAGCGAATCGAGAATCCGACCTCCTGGCCCAGCGCCACGTCCATCTCGTCCATCACACGCTGGGCCACGCTCATCGCGGCCACACTCCACCCACTACCACTCACCCACTCCACCCACCACCCACTCCACCCACTCACTCACTCACCACCCACTCACTCATCCACTCACTCACTCACCCACTCACCCACCCACTCACTTACCCACTCACTCACTCAACCACTCACTCACCCACTCACTCACCCACCCACTCCACTCACTCACTCACCCACTCACCCACCCACTCACTCACCCACCCACTCCACTCACTCACTCACCCACCCACTCACCCACTCACCCACTCACCCACCCACCCACTCACCCACCCACTCACTCTCTCACCCACCCACCCACCCACCCACTCCACCCACCACCCACTCACCCACCCACTTACCCACCCACCCACACCACTCACTTGAGCACAGTCTTGGGACTGCTACAGTCCTCGAAGCGAATCGAGAACCCGACCTCCTGGCCCAGCGCCACGTCCATCTCGTCCATCACACGCTGGGCCACGCTCATCGCAGCCACACTCCACCCACTACCACTCACCCACCCACCCACCACCCACCCACTCCACCCACCACCCACTCACCCACCCACTCACTCACCCACTCATCCACTCACCCACTCACTCACTCATCCACTCACTCACTCACCCACTCACTCACTCACTCACCACCCACTCACTCATCCACTCACTCACTCACCCACTCACTCACCCACCCACTCACCCACTCACTCACCCACCCGCTCACTCACCCGCTCACTCACTCGCTCACTCACTCGCTCACTCACCCACTCACTCACCCACTCACTCACCCACTCACCCACTCACCCACTCACTCACCCACTCACCCACTCACTCACTCACCCACCCACACCACCACCCACTCCACCCACCACCCACTCCACCCACCACCACCACCCACTCCACCCACCACCCACTCACCCACCCACTCACTCACCAACCATCTCACTCACTCACTCACCCACTCACTCACCCACCCACTCACCCACCCACTCACTCACCCACTCATACACTCACTCACCCACTCACCCACTCACTCACCCACTCACTCACTCACTCATCCACTCACTCACCCACTCACTCACTCACTCACTCACCCACCCACTCACGCACCCACCCACTCACTCACTCACTCACCCACCCACTCACCCACACCACCCACACCCCCCACACCCACCCACACCACTCACTTGAGCACAGTCTTGGGACTGCTACAGTCCTCGAAGCGAATCGAGAACCCGACCTCCTGGCCCAGCGCCACGTCCATCTCGTCCATCACACGCTGGGCCACGCTCATCGCGGCCACACTCCACCCACTACCACTCACCCACCCACCCACCACCCACCCACTCCACCCACCACCCACCCACTCACCCACCCACTCACTCACCCACTCATCCACTCACCCACTCACTCACTCATCCACTCACTCACTCACCCACTCACTCACTCACTCATCCACTCACCCACCCACTCACTCACTCACCCACTCACTCACCCACTCACTCACTCACCCACTCATACACTCACTCACCCACTCACTCACTCACCCACTCACCCACCCACTCACCCACCCACCCACCCACTCACTCACCCACCCACTCACTCACCCACTCACTCACTCACCCACTCACCCACCCACTCACCCACCCACCCACCCACTCACTCACCCACTCACCCACCCACTCACCCACCCACTCACCCACTCACCCACCCACTCACTCACCCACCCACTCCACTCACTCACTCACCCACCCACTCACCCACTCACCCACTCACCCACCCACCCACTCACCCACCCACTCACTCTCTCACCCACCCACCCACCCACTCCACCCACCACCCACTCACCCACCCACTTACCCACCCACCCACACCACTCACTTGAGCACAGTCTTGGGACTGCTACAGTCCTCGAAGCGAATCGAGAACCCGACCTCCTGGCCCAGCGCCACGTCCATCTCGTCCATCACACGCTGGGCCACGCTCATCGCAGCCACACTCCACCCACCACCACCACCCACTCCACCCACTCCACCCACCACCCACCCACTCACCCACCCACTCACTCACCCACTCATCCACTCACCCACTCACTCACCACCCACTCACTCATCCACTCACTCACTCACCCACTCACTCACTCACTCATCCACTCACCCACCCACTCACTCACTCACCCACTCACTCACTCACCCACTCACTCACTCACCCACTCACTCACTCACTCACCCACCCATCCACCCACTCACTCACCCACCCACCTACTCACTCACCCACTCACTCACTCACCCACTCACTCACTCACCCACTCCACCCACCACCCACTCACTCACTCAACCACTCATTCACCCACCCACTCACCCAACCACTCACCCACCCACCCACCCACTCAACCACTCATTCACTCACCCACCCACTCACTCACTCACCCACTCACTCACTCACTTACCCACCCACCCACTCACTCACTTACCCACCCACCCACACCACTCACTTGAGCACAGTCTTGGGACTGCTACAGTCCTCGAAGCGAATCGAGAACCCGACCTCCTGGCCCAGCGCCACGTCCATCTCGTCCATCACACGCTGGGCCACGCTCATCGCAGCCACACTCCACCCACCACCACCACCCACTCCACCCACCACCACCACCCACTCCACCCACCACCACCCACCCACCACCCACTCCACCCACTCACTCACTCACCACCCACTCACTCATCTACTCACTCACCCACCCACTCACTCACTCACCCACTCACTCAACCACTCTCTCACCCACTCAACCACCCACCCACCCACTCACCCACCCACTCACCCACCCATTCACTCACCCACCCACTCACCCACCCACCCACTCCACCCACCACCCACTCACCCACCCACTTACCCACCCACCCACCACTCACTTGAGCACAGTCTTGGGACTGCTACAGTCCTCGAAGCGAATCGAGAACCCGACCTCCTGGCCCAGCGCGACGTCCATCTCGTCCATCACACGCTGGGCCACGCTCATCGCGGCCACACTCCACCCACCACCACCCACCCACCCACCCACTCACTCACCCACTCATCCACTCACCCACTCACTCACTCATCCACTCACTCACCCACCCACTCACTCACCCACTCACTCACTCACCCACTCACTCACTCACCCACTCACTCACCCACTCACCCACTCACTCACCCACCCACCCACTCACCCACCCACTCACTCACCCAATCACCCACTTACCCACCCACCCACACCACTCACTTGAGCACAGTCTTGGGACTGCTACAGTCCTCGAAGCGAATCGAGAACCCGACCTCCTGGCCCAGCGCCACGTCCATCTCGTCCATCACACGCTGGGCCACGCTCATCGCGGCCACACTCCACCCACCACCACCCACCCACTCCACCCACCACTCACTCCACCCACCCACTCACTCACCCACTCACTCACTCACTCACCCACCCACTCACTCACCCACCCACTCACTCACCCACCCACTCACTCACTCACTCACCCACTCACTCAACCACTCTCTCACCCACTCAACCACTCACCCACCCACCCACTCACTCACCCACCCACTCACTCACCCACTCACTCACTCACCCACTCACTCACTCACCCACTCACTCACCCACTCACCCACTCACTCACTCACCCACTCACTCACCCACTCACTCACCCACCCACTCACTCACTCACCCACTCACTCACTCACTCACCCACCCACCCACTCACTCACTTACCCACCCACCCACACCACTCACTTGAGCACAGTCTTGGGACTGCTACAGTCCTCGAAGCGAATCGAGAACCCGACCTCCTGGCCCAGCGCCACGTCCATCTCGTCCATCACACGCTGGGCCACGCTCATCGCAGCCACACTCCACCCACCACCACCCACCCACTCCACCCACCACCCACCACCCACCACCACCCACCCACTCCACCCACTTACTCACCCACTCACTCACTCATCCACTCATTCACTCACTCACTCACCCACTCACTCACTCACTCACCCACTCACTCACCCACTCACTCACTCACTCACCCACTCACTCACCCACCCACTCACTCACCCACCCACTCACTCTCTCACCCACCCACTCACCCACCCACTTACCCACCCACCCACACCACTCACTTGAGCACAGTCTTGGGACTGCTACAGTCCTCGAAGCGAATCGAGAACCCGACCTCCTGGCCCAGCGCCACGTCCATCTCGTCCGCTACGCGCTGGGCCACGCTCATCGCAGCCACACTCCACCCACCACCACCACCCACTCCACCCACCACCACCACCCACTCCACCCACCACCACCCACCCACCACCCACTCCACCCACTCACTCACTCACCACCCACTCACTCATCTACTCACTCACCCACCCACTCACTCACTCACCCACTCACTCAACCACTCTCTCACTCACTCACCCACTCACCCACTCACTCACCCACTCACTCACTCACTCACCCACTCACTCACCCACCCACTCACTCACCCACTCACCCACTCACTCACCCACTCACTCACTCACTCACCCACTCACTCACCCACTCACCCACCCACTCACCCACCCACTCACTCCACCCTCACCCACCCACCCACACCACTCACTTGAGCACAGTCTTGGGACTGCTACAGTCCTCGAAGCGAATCGAGAACCCGACCTCCTGGCCCAGCGCCACGTCCATCTCGTCCATCACACGCTGGGCCACGCTCATCGCAGCCACACTCCACCCACCACCACCCACCCACTCCACCCACCACTCACTCCACCCACCCACTCACTCACCCACTCACTCACTCACCCACCCACTCACTCACCCACCCACTCACTCACCCACCCACTCACTCACTCACTCACCCACTCACTCAACCACTCTCTCACCCACTCAACCACTCACCCACCCACCCACTCACTCACCCACCCACTCACTCACCCACTCACTCACTCACCCACTCACTCACTCACCCACTCACTCACCCACTCACCCACTCACTCACTCACCCACCCACCCACCCACTCACCCACCCACTTACCCACCCACCCACACCACTTACTTGAGCACAGTCTTGGGACTGCTACAGTCCTCGAAGCGAATCGAGAACCCGACCTCCTGGCCCAGCGCCACGTCCATCTCGTCCATCACACGCTGGGCCACGCTCATCGCAGCCACACTCCACCCAACACCACCACCCACTCCACCCACCACTCACTCACCCACTCATCCACTCACCCACCCACCACCCACTCCACCCACCACTCACTCACCCACTCACCCACTCACTCACCCACTCACTCACTCACCCACCCACCCATCCACCCACTCACTCACCCACCCACCTACTCACTCACCCACTCACTCACTCACCCACTCACTCACTCACCCACTCCACCCACCACCCACTCACTCACTCAACCACTCATTCACCCACCCACTCACCCAACCACTCACCCACCCACCCACCCACTCAACCACTCATTCACTCACCCACTCACTCACTCACTCACCCACTCACCCACTCACTCACTCACCCACCCACCCACCCACTCCACCCACACCCACCCACACCACTCACTTGAGCACAGTCTTGGGACTGCTACAGTCCTCGAAGCGAATCGAGAACCCGACCTCCTGGCCCAGCGCCACGTCCATCTCGTCCGCTACGCGCTGGGCCACGCTCATCGCAGCCACACTCCACCCACCACCACCACCCACTCCACCCACTCACCCACTCCACCCACCCACTCACTCCACCCACCCACTCACCCACACCACCCACACTCACCCACTCACTCACCCACCCACCCACTCACCCACCCACTCACTCACCCACTCATCCACTCACCCACTCACTCACTCATCCACTCACTCACCCACTCACTCACCCACCCACTCACTCACCCACCCACCCACCCACTCACCCACTCACCCACCCACCCACTCACCCACCCACCCACACCACTCACTTGAGCACAGTCTTGGGACTGCTACAGTCCTCGAAGCGAATCGAGAACCCGACCTCCTGGCCCAGCGCCACGTCCATCTCGTCCGCTACGCGCTGGGCCACGCTCATCGCGGCCACGCGGCGGGGCTGGGTGCAGGCCACACCACGACGCACCAGGCCGGCCCCACCGGGCCCGCTCGCAGCTGCGTTCGCAGCAGCCGCACGGACAAAGTCAACACACCACTGCGGGATCTGTGGGGGGGAGGAGAGAGAGTGGGACAGTCGGTGGGTCAGTGGGTCAGTGGGTCAGTCGGTCAGACAGTGAGTCAGTCAGTCAGTCACTCAGTCAGTCACTCAGTCAGTCAGTGAGTCAGTGAGTGAGTTAGTCAGTCAGTGAGTGAGTCAGACAGTCACTCACTCACCAGCCGACCCACCAACCCACCCACCCAGCCACTCGCTCACCCACCAACCCGCTCACCCACTCACACACCCACTCACTCACTCGTTCACCCACTCACCCACTCACTCACCCACTCACTCACTCACCCACCCACCCACTCACTAACCCACCAACTCACCCACCCACTCACTCACTCACCCACCCACTGACCCACCCACCCACTCACTCACCCACCAACTCACCCACTCACTCACCCACCAACTCACCCACTCACTCACTCACCCACTCACTCATCCACTCACTCACTCACCCACTCACCCACTCGTTCACTCACCCACCCACCCACCTGTGTAGTCTTCCCCGACCCAGTCTCTCCCACCAGCACCATCTGCTGGTGCTTTTCCAGCGTGAGCATGAAACGCTCCTTACCACTCACCCACTCACTCACTCACCCACTCACTCACTCACCCACTCGTTCACCCACCCACCCACCCACTCACTCACCCACTCACTAACCCACCCACTCACTCACCCACCCACCCACTCACTCACTCACCCACCCACCCACCCACTCACTCACTCACCCACTCACTCACCCACTCACCCACTCGTTCACCCACCCACTCGTTCACTCACCCACCCACCCACCCACTCACTCACCCACTCACTAACCCACCCACTCACTCACCCACCCACCCACTCACTCACTCACCCACCCACCCACTCACTCACTCACCCACTCACTCACCCACTCACCCACTCGTTCACCCACCCACTCGTTCACTCACCCACCCACTCGCCCACCCACTCACTCGTTCACCCACCCACCCACCTGTGTAGTCTTCCCCGACCCAGTCTCTCCCACCAGCACCATCTGCTGGTGCTTTTCCAGCGTGAGCATGAAGCGCTCCTTACCACTCACCCACTCACTCACTCACCCACTCACTTACTCACCCACTCGTTCACCCACCCACCCACTCACTCACCCACTCACTAACCCACCCACTCACTCACCCACCCACCCACTCACCCACCCACTCACTCACTCACTCACCCACTCACTCACCCACTCACCCACTCGTTCACCCACCCACTCGTTCACTCACCCACCCACCCACCCACTCACTCACCCACCCACTCACTCACCCACTCGTTCACCCACCCACTCGTTCACCCACCCACCCCCCACCTGTGTAGTCTTCCCCGACCCAGTCTCTCCCACCAGCACCATCTGCTGGTGCTTTTCCAGCGTGAGCATGAAGCGTTCCTTACCACTCACCCACTCACTCACCCACGCGTTCACTCACTCACCCACTCACTCACCCACTCACTCACCCACCCACTCACCCACTCACCCACTCACTCACTCACCCACTCACTCACTCACCCACTCACTAACCCACCCACTCACTCACTCACCCACTCGTTCACCCACCCACTCGTTCACTCACTCACCCACCCACTCGTTCACTCACTCACCCACCCACTCGTTCACTCACCCACCCACCCACTCACTCACTCACCCACTCACTAACCCACCCACTCACTCACCCACCCACTCACTCACCCACTCGTTCACCCACCCACTCGTTCACCCCACCCACTCACTCACCCACCCACTCGTTCACTCACTCACCCACCCACCCACCCACTCACCCACTCGTTCACCCACCCACTCGTTCACCCACCCACCCACCCACTCACTCACCCACCCACCCGCCCACCCACCCACCTGTGTAGTCTTCCCCGACCCAGTCTCTCCCACCAGCACCATCTGCTGGTGCTTTTCCAGCGTGAGCATGAAGCGTTCCTTACCACTCACCCACTCACTCACTCACCCACTCACCCACTAACCCACCCACTCACTCACTCACCCACTCGTTCACCCACCCACTCGTTCACTCACCCACCCACCCACTCACTCACCCACCCACCCACTCACTCACCCACCCACTCACTCACTCACCCACTCACTCACTCACCCACGCGTTCACTCACTCACCCACTCACTCACCCACTCACTCACTCACCCACTCACTCACTCACTCACTAACCCACCCACTCACTCACCCACTCGTTCACCCACCCACTCGTTCACTCACCCACTCACTCACCCACCCACTCACCCACTCGTTCACCCACCCACTCGTTCACCCACCCACCCACTCACCCACCCACTCACTCACCCACCCACTCGTTCACCCACCCACCCACTCACCCACCCACCCACCCACCTGTGTAGTCTTCCCCGACCCAGTCTCTCCCACCAGCACCATCTGCTGGTGCTTTTCCAGCGTGAGCATGAAGCGTTCCTTACCACTCACCCACCCACCCACTCACTCACTCACTAACCCACCCACTCACTCACTCACCCACTCGTTCACCCACCCACTCGTTCACTCACCCACCCACCCACTCACTCACCCACCCACCCACTCACTCACCCACCCACTCACTCACTCACCCACTCACTCACCCACCCACTCACTCACCCACTCGTTCACCCACCCACCCACCCACCTGTGTAGTCTTCCCCGACCCAGTCTCTCCCACCAGCACCATCTGCTGGTGCTTTTCCAGCGTGAGCATGAAGCGCTCCTTACCACTCACCCACTCACTCACTCACTCACCCACTCACTCACTCACTCACCCACTCGTTCACCCACCCACCCCACCCACTCACTCACCCACTCACTAACCCACCCACTCACTCACCCACCCACCCACTCACCCACCCACCCACTCACCCACCCACTCACTCACTCACCCAGTCACCCACTCACTCACTCACTCACCCACTCACTCACTCACCCACCCACTCACTCACTCACCCACCCACCCACTCACCCACTCACTCGTTCACTCACCCACCCACTCACTCACTCACCCAGTCACCCACTCACTCACTCACTCACCCACTCACTCACTCATCCACTCACTCGCTCACTCACCCACTCACTCACTCGCCCACTCACCCGCTCACTCACCCGCTCACTCACCCACTCACCCACTCACCCACCCACCCACCTGTGTAGTCTTCCCCGACCCAGTCTCTCCCACCAGCACCATCTGCTGGTGCTTTTCCAGCGTGAGCATGAAGCGCTCTCGGTACTCCCAGACGGGCAGAGCGACGCGCTTCTTCAGGATCTCGTAGTAGCGGGGGGTGTAGGGCAGGCCGGTGAAGGGGTTCAGGGTGAGGCCCTGGGGGGACCGCAAGGGCGGGACGAGACCCCCAGAGAAGCCACTGGCGCCCAGGCCGGGAGGGAGGCCCAGCGTGGCGGGAAACACCTTGGGGGGTGGTGGTGGTGGTGGTGGTGTTACACACACACAGTGTTACACAGTGTTACATACACTGTGTTACACAGTGTTACACACACACAGTGTTACACAGTGTTACACACACAGTGTTACACACACACAGTGTTACACAGTGTTACACACACAGTGTTACACACACACAGTGTTACACAGTGTTACACACACAGTGTTACACACACACAGTGTTACACACACAGTGTTACACCATACACAGTGTTACACACACACAGTGTTACACAGTGTTACACACACACACAGTGTTACACAGTGTTACACACACACAGTGTTACACACACACAGTGTTACACACACACACACAGTGTTACACTACACAGTGTACACACACACACACAGTGTTACACACACACACAGTGTTACACACACACACAGTGTTACACCACCCACGTGTTACACACACACAGTGTTACACACACACACACAGTGTTACACACACACACACAGTGTTACACACGTGTTACACACACAGTGTTACACACACACACACAGTGTTACACACACACACACAGTGTTACACACACACACACAGTGTTACACACACACACACAGTGTTACACACACACACACAGTGTTACACACAACACACAGTGTTACACACACACACACAGTGTTACACACACACACACAGTGTTACACACACACACACAGTGTTACACACACACACACACAGTGTTACACACACACACAGTGTTACACACACACACACAGTGTTACACACACACACACAGTGTTACACACACACACACAGTGTTACACACACACAACAGTGTTACACACACACAGTGTTACACACACACACAGTGTTACACACACACACAGTGTTACACACACACACAGTGTTACACACACACACACAGTGTTACACACAACACAACACACAGTGTTACACACACACATGCCAGTGTTACACACACACACAGTGTTACACACACACACAGTGTTACACACACACAACACAGTGTTACACACACACAGTGTTACACACACACACAGTGTTACACACACGACACACCGTGTTACACACACACACAGTGTTACACACACACACAGTGTTACACACACACACACAGTGTTACATACACACACACACGTGTTACACACACACAGTGTTACACAGTGTTACACACACACACAGTGTTACACACACACAGTGTTACACAGTGTTACACACACACACAGTGTTACACACACACACAGTGTTACACACACACACACAGTGTTACACACACACACAGTGTTACACACACACACAGTGTTACACACACACACAGTGTTACACACACACACAGTGTTACACACACACACAGTGTTACACACACACACCAGTGTTACACACACACACAGTGTTACACACACACACAGTGTTACACACACACACAGTGTTACACACACACACAGTGTTACACACACACACAGTGTTACACACACACACAGTGTTACACACACACACAGTGTTACACACACACACAGTGTTACACACACACACAGTGTTACACACACACACAGTGTTACACACACACACACAGTGTTACACACACACACACACAGTGTTACACACACACACAGTGTTACACACACACACAGTGTTACACACACACACAGTGTTACACACACACACAACAGTGTTACACACACACAGTGTTACACACAGTGTTACAACACACACACAGTGTTACACACAGTGTTAACACACACACACAGTGTTACATACACTGTGTTACACACACAGTGTTACACACACACACAGTGTTACACACACACACACAGTGTTACACACACACACACACAGTGTTACACACACACACAGTGTTACACACACACACAGTGTTACACACACACACAGTGTTACACACACACACAGTGTTACACACACACACAGTGTTACACACACACACAGTGTTACACACACAGTGTTACACACACAGTGTTACACACACACACAGTGTTACACACACACACAGTGTTACACACACACACAGTGTTACACACACACAGTGTTACACACACACACACAGTGTTACACACACACACAGTGTTACACACACACAGTGTTACACACACACACAGTGTTACACACACACACACAGTGTTACACACACACTGTGTTACACACAGTGTTACACACACACACAGTGTTACACACACACAGTGTTACACACACACACACAGTGTTACACACACACACAGTGTTACACACACACACAGTGTTACACACACACACAGTGTTACACACACACAGTGTTACACACACACACAGTGTTACACACACACAGTGTTACACACACACACAGTGTTACACACACACAGTGTTACACACACACACAGTGTTACACACACACACAGTGTTACACACACACACAGTGTTACACACACACACACAGTGTTACACACACACAGTGTTACACACACACACACAGTGTTACACACACACAGTGTTACACACACACAGTGTTACACACACACACACAGTGTTACACACACACACAGTGTTACACACACACAGTGTTACACACACACAGTGTTACACACACACACAGTGTTACACACACACAGTGTTACACACACACACAGTGTTACACACACACAGTGTTACACACACACAGTGTTACACACACACACAGTGTTACACACACACAGTGTTACACACACACACAGTGTTACACACACACAGTGTTACACACACACACAGTGTTACACACACACACAGTGTTACACACACACACAGTGTTACACACACACACACAGTGTTACACACACACAGTGTTACACACACACACACAGTGTTACACACACACAGTGTTACACACACACAGTGTTACACACACACACACAGTGTTACACACACACACAGTGTTACACACACACAGTGTTACACACACACAGTGTTACACACACACACAGTGTTACACACACACAGTGTTACACACACACACAGTGTTACACACACACAGTGTTACACACACACACAGTGTTACACACACACAGTGTTACACACACACACAGTGTTACACACACACAGTGTTACACACACACACAGTGTTACACACACACACAGTGTTACACACACACAGTGTTACACACACACAGTGTTACACACACACAGTGTTACACACACACACACAGTGTTACACACACACACAGTGTTACACACACACAGTGTTACACACACACACAGTGTTACACACACACAGTGTTACACACACACACAGTGTTACACACACACAGTGTTACACACACACACAGTGTTACACACACACACAGTGTTACACACACACACAGTGTTACACACACAGTGTTACACACACAGTGTTACACACACACACAGTGTTACACACACACACAGTGTTACACACACACACAGTGTTACACACACACAGTGTTACACACACACACACAGTGTACACACACACACAGTGTTACACACACACAGTGTTACACACACACACAGTGTTACACACACACAGTGTTACACACACACTGTGTTACACACAGTGTTACACACACACACAGTGTTACACACACACAGTGTTACACACACACACACAGTGTTACACACACACACAGTGTTACACACACACACAGTGTTACACACACACACAGTGTTACACACACACAGTGTTACACACACACACAGTGTTACACACACACAGTGTTACACACACACACAGTGTTACACACACACAGTGTTACACACACACACAGTGTTACACACACACACAGTGTTACACACACACACAGTGTTACACACACACACACAGTGTTACACACACACAGTGTTACACACACACACACAGTGTTACACACACACAGTGTTACACACACACAGTGTTACACACACACACACAGTGTTACACACACACACAGTGTTACACACACACAGTGTTACACACACACAGTGTTACACACACACACAGTGTTACACACACACAGTGTTACACACACACACAGTGTTACACACACACAGTGTTACACACACACAGTGTTACACACACACACAGTGTTACACACACACAGTGTTACACACACACACAGTGTTACACACACACAGTGTTACACACACACACAGTGTTACACACACACACAGTGTTACACACACACACAGTGTTACACACACACACACAGTGTTACACACACACAGTGTTACACACACACACACAGTGTTACACACACACAGTGTTACACACACACAGTGTTACACACACACACACAGTGTTACACACACACACAGTGTTACACACACACAGTGTTACACACACACAGTGTTACACACACACACAGTGTTAGACACACACAGTGTTACACACACACACAGTGTTACACACACACAGTGTTACACACACACACAGTGTTACACACACACAGTGTTACACACACACACAGTGTTACACACACACAGTGTTACACACACACACAGTGTTACACACACACACAGTGTTACACACACACAGTGTTACACACACACAGTGTTACACACACACACAGTGTTACACACACACAGTGTTACACACACACACACAGTGTTACACACACACACACAGTGTTACACACACACACACAGTGTTACACACACACACAGTGTTACACACACACAGTGTTACACACACACACAGTGTTACACACACACAGTGTTACACACACACACAGTGTTACACACACACAGTGTTACACACACACACAGTGTTACACACACACACAGTGTTACACACACACAGTGTTACACACACACAGTGTTACACACACACACAGTGTTACACACACACAGTGTTACACACCACACAGTGTTACACACACACACAGTGTTACACACACACAGTGTTACACACACACACAGTGTTACACACACACAGTGTTACACACACACAGTGTTACACACACACACAGTGTTACACACACACAGTGTTACACACACAGTGTTACACACACACAGTGTTACACACACACACACAGTGTTACACACACACACACAGTGTTACACACACACACAGTGTTACACACACACAGTGTTACACACACACACAGTGTTACACACACACAGTGTTACACACACACACAGTGTTACACACACACAGTGTTACACACACACACAGTGTTACACACACACACAGTGTTACACACACACAGTGTTACACACACACAGTGTTACACACACACACAGTGTTACACACACACAGTGTTACACACACACAGTGTTACACACACACACAGTGTTACACACACACAGTGTTACACACACACACAGTGTTACACACACACAGTGTTACACACACACAGTGTTACACACACACACAGTGTTACACACACACAGTGTTACACACACACAGTGTTACACACACACACAGTGTTACACACACACAGTGTTACACACACACACACAGTGTTACACACACACAGTGTTACACACACACACACAGTGTTACACACACACAGTGTTACACACACACAGTGTTACACACACACACACAGTGTTACACACACACACAGTGTTACACACACACAGTGTTACACACACACAGTGTTACACACACACACAGTGTTACACACACACAGTGTTACACACACACACAGTGTTACACACACACAGTGTTACACACACACACAGTGTTACACACACACAGTGTTACACACACACACAGTGTTACACACACACAGTGTTACACACACACACAGTGTTACACACACACACAGTGTTACACACACACAGTGTTACACACACAGTGTTACACACACACACAGTGTTACACACACACAGTGTTACACACACACACACAGTGTTACACACACACACAGTGTTACACACACACACAGTGTTACACACACACAGTGTTACACACACACACAGTGTTACACACACACAGTGTTACACACACACACAGTGTTACACACACACAGTGTTACACACACACACAGTGTTACACACACACACAGTGTTACACACACACAGTGTTACACACACACAGTGTTACACACACACACAGTGTTACACACACACAGTGTTACACACACACAGTGTTACACACACACACAGTGTTACACACACACAGTGTTACACACACACACAGTGTTACACACACACAGTGTTACACACACACAGTGTTACACACACACACAGTGTTACACACACACAGTGTTACACACACAGTGTTACACACACACACACAGTGTTACACACACACACAGTGTTACACACACACACAGTGTTACACACACACAGTGTTACACACACACACAGTGTTACACACACACAGTGTTACACACACACACAGTGTTACACACACACAGTGTTACACACACACACAGTGTTACACACACACACAGTGTTACACACACACAGTGTTACACACACACAGTGTTACACACACACACAGTGTTACACACACACAGTGTTACACACACACAGTGTTACACACACACACAGTGTTACACACACACAGTGTTACACACACACACAGTGTTACACACACACAGTGTTACACACACACAGTGTTACACACACACACAGTGTTACACACACACAGTGTTACACACACACAGTGTTACACACACACACAGTGTTACACACACACAGTGTTACACACACACAGTGTTACACACACACACAGTGTTACACACACAGTGTTACACACACACAGTGTTACACACACAGTGTTACACACACACAGTGTTACACACACACAGTGTTACACACACACACAGTGTTACACACACACAGTGTTACACACACACAGTGTTACACACACACACAGTGTTACACACACAGTGTTACACACACACAGTGTTACACACACAGTGTTACACACACACACAGTGTTACACACACAGTGTTACACACACACAGTGTTACACACACACACAGTGTTACACACACACAGACCCCCAGAGAAGCCGCTGGCGCCCAGGCCGGGAGGGAGGCCCAGCGTGGCGGGAAACACCTTGGGGGGTGGTGGTGGTGTTACACACACAGTGTTACACACACACACACAGTGTTACACACACACAGTGTTACACAGTGTTACACACACAGTGTTACACAGTGTTACACACACACAGTGTTACAGAGTGTTACACAACAACAACAACCGCCATTCGCCACTAAGTGGCGGTGACGTCACCACGACGCTTGTGCCAGGCTATGTGCACCCTGAGGCCACGTGAAGTGTCGAACGCCCGCTGGCAGGAGGTCACGGGGCAGACCCAGGTGCCACGGGTCGACTGACTGAGATGACTGGCTGATGCACCACCTGTGCCCCCTACTGTGCCAACCTGCTGTGCTTTAGCCACCCGGCGCTCCGCTCGCTGTTGTGAGCGTCGCTCCTCCGCCCTCCGTTGTTGTTGGAGGGCGACTGCCTCCAACTGCCCAGTAGCATCCTTCACGAGCCTCCTCCACAGAGGCCGATCTTGACACCGCTGGTACCAGTCATCGGCAAGTCCACTCAGCTCCACGTCCTCCTGTACCACATCACTCCATCTCTTCTCTAGCCCGTGCCGCGCCCGCTTAGCCCCCTCAATCCGGCCAAACAAAAGCTGTTTCGGCATGCGGTGGCTGGGCATGCGGGCTACATGACCCAGCCATCGCAGCCTTGCCTGCCGGAGGAGCTCACCGATGGGACCCTGCTCAGATCTTTCAAGGATTTGTGAGCTCCTCACACAATCCAGTCTGGTTAAACCCAGGATGGATCGTAGGCAGGCCAGCCTAAATGTTTCTAACCGGCGAAGATGTTCCATTAGGGGGGTCCACGTTTTGCAAGCGTAGAGAAGGAAGGGAATGACCGTGGCCGAGAAGACCTGAAGCTTAGTGCGGAGCGACAGACCAGGTAGCTTCCACACAGCGTTACGCAACCGATGAAAAGATATTGCCGCTCGACTGATTCGGAGTGAGACCTCTGCTGTTAAACTGGAGCCAGTCATAAGCACACTGCCCAGGTATGGGAAACTCTCCACTCTCTCCACAACTGCCCCATCACCGATTGGGAGTTGTGGGGGTGGAGTGTCCGATGGTACAAAATACCCAGGCAGGTGCTTAGTTTTGGTGGGGCTGATGGTAAGGCCCCACCTCTTAGTGGCACGCTCCAGTCTCAGCAGCAGCGTCTCCAACTCCTCCTCTGACTGAGCAGCTATTACCAAATCATCAGCATACATAACGTGGTTGAGCAATAGGGAGCCATCCCTTGACCGCACCCGGGCATCGATCAGCCTCCCATTATATCTGTACCATGTGGAGATTCCCCCGATACAGCTATTGAAGGCTTCACGAACTACGTGGTCAAAATAGATGTTAAATAATGTGGGAGCCAGAGGACATCCCTGTCGCACCCCAAGGTGTACAGGGAATGGCTCTGACTCCCGGCCACGTAGTTTTACCCGGGCCCGCTCACCATCATGAAGGTCCTTAATGATCGTGAGCATAGGGTCAGGTACTCCAAAAGCACGAAGAACGACCCAGAGCCCAGGCCTACTGATGGTATCATAGGCCTTGACCAGGTCAATAAAGCAGAGATGTAGGTCTTGTTGGAATTCCCTACACCTCTGCTGTAGCAGACGGACAGAAAATATGGCACCTGTGCAGGACCGCCCTTTCCTGAAACCGCATTGGGGCTCCGCAAGCCTCTCCTCAGCGTGCCTGGCAAGGCGATGCTGAATAATCCTTGCCAGGACCTTTCCCGGCACACTGAGGAGTGAGATGCCCCTGTAGTTGTTACAGTCTGTGCGGTCCCCCTTCTTAAAAAGGGGGACCACCAGGGCATCCTTCCAATCCTGCGGAACCCGTCCAGTGGTCCAGACTGTTGTTATGATGTCATATAGGGCAGTCTGTGCACAAACGCCACCCTCCCTCAGCATTTTGCTTGGGAGATCATCTCTGCCTGCTGCCTTTCCTGGTCTCAGACTCCGGATCGCCTTCAGTACTTCCTCAACAGATGGCACCTCAGCCAGCCACTCACAGGGGGTGACTTCTTCCAATATTTGAGGCACCGCAGCCTCAGCAGGGTCATCCTCACTTTGTGCCACGATGTTTTCCTGGCTGAGGGATTTTCCTTCCCCCAGGACCTCACAGAAATGCTCAGCAAATCTGCAAACCTGTTCCTGGGGGTCGGAGATTGGATCACCGTTTTTTCCCCTAATGATGGTAATAGGTGTGGCGCTGCAGGTTCTTTTTTGATGGAGTTAAATAGAGATTTGTGATCACGGGCCACTGAGGCAGACTCCATCTCCTCAGCAACCCGCGACCACCACCCATCCTTGCAGCGCCTCACGGCTCTCTGAACCTCCGAGCGAAGGCTGCGGTAAGCCTCCTCATTCTCTGACGTGGGATTCTGTAGCCGATGGCAGTGGGCCTGTCGCTTTTTCTCAACCATCCTGAACACCTCCTCTGTCAGCCAGGGTCTCTGGGGAGGTCTGGACCGCGTACCCAAAGCAGCCATTGCAGCTGCATGAGTCACTCCTAAACCTCGCCCATTTGCCCTCGACATCAGGAGGAGTCGGGGACGATGCCAATCCCAGCCGCAAGCGATGATGAAATTCTCGCTTGCAACTTTCATCAGATAACTGAGACCAGGCCACTTTATGTTGGAATGGGGTCCTGGGTGTACACCCACCACCGGAGTGGAAGAATGGCAGGCGCATCTTACAGATGACTAGTCGATGGTCAGAGGGCAGATCAGCTCCACGGTAGGTCCTGGTGTCAAGGACATGGGCTCGCATTCGCTGGTCCGTCACTATGTAGTCCAGCAGATGTTCTTGCTTGGACCCGGCATGCATCCATGATGTTGTGTGGATGCGCCGATGCCGGAACAGCGTGTTGGTAATTACAAGCCCATGGGCTGCACAAAAATCTAGCAGCCTCCTACCGTTGTTATTGAGCTGATCTGGCCCATGCCCTCCAATCACTCCAGACCAGGTGCCAGTATCATGACCAACTCGGGCATTGAAGTCACCCAACATGATGACTCTATCCCGAGGGGCCACTTTAGCCAGCACCTGTGACAGGAGATCATAGAAGGCATCTGACTCATCGGCTTTGCCTGCATCCCTCCACGGATGTTCATCTTCGGTGGGGGCATAAGTAACCACGACCACCATTCCTCGCCTCCGGTTGATGGGAAGGCGAGCCCAAAGTAGCCTGGGGCTTACAGCTTCCCACACCTCACCGCCACGCTCCCACGCCCCCTTCATTCTTTTGTTCAAAAGAAGAGCCACACCCTGTTGTTTGGCAGTCTGGTGCCCCGAGTAGAGGACTGTCCACCCCTCATGGTGGCAGGAGCCAGAGCCGGTCCACCGGACCTCCTGAATGCCGCATAGATCCAGGCGGTACCGGTCCAGCTCCCGACAGAGGAGTGGCAGCCTCTCCTCCGCAGTGAGCGTTCGAACATTCCACGTGGCCACCCGTAGTGGCTTTTCGTTGTTTCTGGAGTAGCCCCGAGGGTAGGTATTCAATCTCCTGGCTCCGCCAATTGGGGTTTGGCCAGGAGACGTCATAGACGCCTGGCCCCCCGGGGCCTCCGGCACAAGCTTATTAGTTACATATTTCAGTTTAACTCGTGGTTTCATGGTAATTAATTGAAGGTGGAGGGGTTACCAGCCCCTCGCACCCGTCCAGAGCCCCCGTTTAGCCTCTGTGGTGGACACATATGCCATGAGGGGAGGAGCCAATCACAATTGGATCTCCCCCCACAGCACTGTCCACGACAGAGTTGCCCGTCTGGCACCACAGTGTTACACACACACACAGTGTTACACACACACACTGTGTTACACACACACACAGTGTTACACACACACACAGTGTTACACACACACACAGTGTTACACACACACACAGTGTTACACACACACTGTGTTACACACACACAGTGTTACACACACAGTGTTACACACACACACACACAGTGTTACACACACACACACAGTGTTACACACACACAGTGTTACACACACACAGTGTTACACACAGTGTTACACACACACACACAGTGTTACACGCACACACAGTGTTACACACAGTGTTACACACACGGACAGACACACACACAGTGTTACACACACACAAGTGTTACACACACACAAGTGTTACACACACACACAGTGTTACACACACAGTGTTACACACACACAGACACACACACAGTGTTACACACAGACACACACAGAGACACACACAGAGACACACACAAACACAGTGTTACACACACACACACACAGACAGACACACACAGACACACACACAGACAGACAGACACACACACACAGACACACACAAAGACTACTACAGCAGAGTTACTACTGCTGTGTGATGCTACTAAAGCCGTGTATGATGCTGTGTGATGTCACTACAGCCGTGTGTGACGCTGTGTGATGCTACTAAAGCCGTGTGTGATGCTGTGTGATGTCACTACAGCCATGCGTGACGCTGTGTGATGTCACTACAGCCGTGTGTGACGCTGTGTGACGTCACTACGGCCCTGTGTGACACTGTGTGTGACGCTGTGTGTGACGCTGTGTGTGACGCTGTGTGTGACGCTGTGTGACGTCACTACGGCCCTGTGTGACACTGTGTGTGACGCTGTGTGTGACGCTGTGTGTGACGCTGTGTGGTGGTGTGACGCTGTGTGTGACGCTGTGTGTGACGCCGTGTGTGACGCTGTGTGTGACGCTGTGTGGTGGTGTGACGCTGTGTGTGACGCTGTGTGTGACGCTGTGTGTGACGCTGTGTGACGCCGTGTGTGACGCTGTGTGTGACGCTGTGTGACGCTGTGTGTGATGTCACTACGGCCCTGTGTGACGCTGTGTGTGACGCCATGTTTGACGCTGTGTGTGACGCTGTGTGACGTCACTACGGCCCTGTGTGACGCTGTGTTACGTCACTTTGGCCGTGTGTGACGTCACTACGGCCGTGCGTGACGCTGTGTGACGCTGTGTGATGTCACTACGGCCCTGTGTGACGCCATGTGTGACGCCGTGTGTGACGCCGTGTGTGACGCTGTGTGATGTCACTACGGCCCTGTGTGACACTGTGTGTGACGCTGTGTGACGCCGTGTGTGACGCCGTGTGTGATGTCACTACGGCCCTGTGTGGCGCCGTGTGTGACGCCGTGTGTGACGCTGTGTGATGTCACTACGGCCCTGTGTGACGCCGTGTGTGACGCCGTGTGTGACGCCGTGTGTGACGCTATGTGACGTCACTACGGCCGTGCGTGACGCTGTGTGACGTCACTACGGCCCTGTGTGTGACGCCGTGTGTGACGCTGTGTGATGTCACTACGGCCGTGCGTGACGCTGTGTGATGTCACTACGACCCTGTGTGACGCCGTGTGTGACGCCGTGCGTGACGCCGTGCGTGACGCCGTGCGTGACGCTGTGTGTGACTCCGTGCGTGACGCTGTGTGACGTCACTACGGCCCTGTGTGACGTCACTACGGCCGTGCGTGACGCTGTGTGATGTCACTACGGCCGTGTGTGACGCTGTGTGACGCTGTGTGATGTCACTACGGCCCTGTGTGACGCTGTGTGATGTCACTACGGCCCTGTGTGACGCTGTGTGACGCTGTGTGATGTCACTACGGCCCTGTGTGACTCCGTGCGTGACGCTGTGTGATGTCACTACGGCCCTGTGTGACGCCGTGTGTGACGCCGTGTGTGACGCCGTGTGTGACGCTGTGTGATGTCACTACGGCCCTGTGTGACGCCGTGTGTGACGCCGTGTGTGACGCCGTGTGTGATGTCACTACGGCCCTGTGTGACGCCGTGTGTGACGCTGTGTGACGTCACTACGGCCCTGTGTGACGCTGTGTTACGTCACTATGGCCGTGTGTGACGTCACTACGGCCGTGCGTGACGCTGTGTGACGTCACTACGGCCTTGTGTGACGCTGTTTGATGCTGTGTGATGTCACTACGGCCCTGTGTGTGACGCCGTGTGTGACGCTGTGTGATGTCACTACGGCCGTGTGTGACGCTGTGTGACGCTGTGTGACGTCACTACAGCTGTGTGTGACGCCGTGTGTGACGTCACCCCGGGAGTGAGGGAGTTCCCTCCGCCCCCACCACCGTAGCGGTGGTCTCGGCCGCCGTCCCGGCCGCCGTCCCGGCCGCCATCGCGCTCCCGGTCACGGTGGTGCGAATCCCGGTCGCCACGGTCACCGCGGTCGCCACGGTCACGGTCGCCACGGTCACCGCGGTCGCCACGGTCACCGCGGTCGCCACGGTCGCCGCGGTCGCCGCGGTCCCTGGGGTGGGGTGGGGTGGGCGGGGTACGAGTGGGGGAGTGAGTGGGTGGGTGGGTGAGTGGGTGGGTGAGTGAGTGGGTGAGTGGGTGAGTGGGGGAGTGGGTAGGGGAATGAGTGAGTGAGTGGGTGGGTGAGTGAGTGGGTGAGTGAGTAGGGGAGTGGATGAGTGAGTGGGTGAGTGGGTGGGTGGGTGAGTGGGTGAGTGAGTGAGTGGGTGGGTGGATGAGTGGGTAGGGGAGTGAGTGAGTGAGTGGGTGAGTGAGTGGGTGGGTGAGTGAGTGAGTGGGTGGATGAGTGGGTGAGTGGGTGAGTGAGTGGGTGGGTGAGTGGGTGGGTGAGTGGGTGGGTGGGTGAGTGAGTGAGTGGGTGCATGAGTGGGTGAGTGGGTGGGTGGGTGAGTGGGTGAGTGGGGTGGGTGAGTGGATGAGTGGGTGGATGAGTGGGTGGATGAGTGGGTGGGGGAGTGGGTGGGGGAGTGAGTGAGTGGGTGAGTGAGTGGGTGAGTGAGTGGGTGAGTGAGTGGGTGAGTGAGTGAGTGGGTGAGTGAGTGGGTGAGTGAGTGAGTGGGTGAGTGAGTGGGTGAGTGAGTGGGTGAGTGAGTGGGTGGGTGAGTGGGTGAGTGAGTCGGTGGGTGGGTGGGTGAGTGAGTGGGTGGGAGAGTGGGTGGGTGAGTGGGTGGGTGAGTGAGTGGGTAGGTGAGTGGGTGGGTGGGTACCCTCACTACCACACTCACTGTGTACACCACAACCACCACTACCATCACTACCACACTCACTGTCAACACCACTACTACCACTACCATTACTACCACACTCACTGTGTACACCACTACCATCACTACCACACTCACTGTGTACACCACTACTACCACTACCATCACTACCACACTCACTGTGTACACCACTACCACACTCACTGTGTACACCACTACTACCACTACCATCACTACCACACTCACTGTCAACACCACTACCACCACTACCATCACTACCACACTCACTGTGTACACCACTACTACCACTACCATCACTACCACACTCACTGTGTACACCACTACCATCACTACCATCACTACCACACTCACTGTGTACACCACTACTACCGCTACCATCACTACCACACTCACTGTGTACACCACTACTACCACTACCATCACTACCACACTCACTGTGTACACCACTACCATCACTACCATCACTACCACACTCACTGTGTACACCACTACTACCACTACCATCACTACCACACTCACTGTGTACACCACTACCATCACTACCACACTCACTGTGTACACCACTACTACCGCTACCATCACTACCACACTCACTGTGTACACCACTACTACCACTACCATCACTACCACACTCACTGTGTACACCACTACTACCACTACCATCACTACCACACTCACTGTCAACACCACTACTACCACTACCATCACTACCACACTCACTGTCAACACCACTACTACCACTACCATCACTACCACACTCACTGTGTACACCACTACCATCACTACCACACTCACTGTGTACACCACTACTACCACTACCATCACTACCACACTCACTGTGTACACCACTACCATCACTACCATCACTACCACACTCACTGTGTACACCACTACTACCGCTACCATCACTACCACACTCACTGTGTACACCACTACTACCACTACCATCACTACCACACTCACTGTGTACACCACTACCATCACTACCACACTCACTGTGTACACCACTACCATCACTACCACACTCACTGTGTACACCACTACCATCACTACCACACTCACTGTGTACACCACTACCATCACTACCACACTCACTGTGTACACCACTACCACCACTACCATCACTACCACACTCACTGTGTACACCACTACCACCACTACCATCACTACCACACTCACTGTGTACACCACTACCATCACTACCACACTCACTGTGTACACCACTACCATCACTACCATCACTACCACACTCACTGTGTACACCACTACCACTACTACCATCACTACCACACTCACTGTGTACACCACTACCACCACTACCATCACTACCACACTCACTGTGTACACCACTACCATCACTACCACACTCACTGTGTACACCACTACTACCACTACCATCACTACCACACTCACTGTGTACATCACTACCATCACTATCACACTCACTGTGTACACCACTACCACCACTACCATCACTACCACACTCACTGTGTACACCACTACTACCACTACCATCACTACCACACTCACTGTGTACACCACTACCATCACTACCATCACTACCACACTCACTGTGTACACCACTACTACCACTACCATCACTACCACACTCACTGTGTACACCACTACCACCACTACCATCACTACCACACTCACTGTGTACACCACTACCACCACTACCATCACTACCACACTCACTGTGTACACCACTACCACCACTACCATCACTACCACACTCACTGTGTACACCACTACCATCACTACCACACTCACTGTGTACACCACTACTACCGCTACCATCACTACCACACTCACTGTGTACACCACTACCACCACTACCATCACTACCACAGTCACTGTGTACACCACTACTACCACTACCATCACTACCACACTCACTGTGTACACCACTACCATCACTACCACACTCACTGTGTACACCACTACTACCGCTACCATCACTACCACACTCACTGTGTACACCACTACCACCACTACCATCACTACCACACTCACTGTGTACACCACTACCATCACTACCACACTCACTGTGTACACCACTACCACCACTACCATCACTACCACAGTCACTGTGTACACCACTACCATCACTACCACACTCACTGTGTACACCACTACTACCACTACCACACTCACTGTGTACACCACTACCATCACTACCACACTCACTGTGTACACCACTACTACCGCTACCATCACTACCACACTCACTGTGTACACCACTACTACCACTACCATCACTACCACACTCACTGTGTACACCACTACCACCACTACCATCACCACCACACTCACTGTGTACACCACTACTACCGCTACCATCACTACCACACTCACTGTGTACACCACTACCATCACTACCATCACTACCACACTCACTGTGTACACCACTACCACCACTACCATCACTACCACACTCACTGTGTACACCACTACTACCACTACCACCACTACCACCACTACCACACTCACTGTGTACACCACTACCATCACTACCACACTCACTGTGTACACCACTACTACCACTACCATCACTACCACACTCACTGTGTACACCACTACTACCACTACCATCACTACCACACTCACTGTGTACACCACTACTACCACTACCATCACTACCACACTCACTGTGTACACCACTACTACCACTACCATCACTACCACACTCACTGTGTACACCACTACCACCACTACCATCACTACCACACTCACTGTGTACACCACTACTACCACTACCATCACTACCACACTCACTGTGTACACCACTACCACCACTACCATCACTACCACACTCACTGTGTACACCACTACCACCACTACCATCACTACCACACTCACTGTGTACACCACTACTACCGCTACCATCACTACCACACTCACTGTGTACACCACTACCATCACTACCATCACTACCACACTCACTGTGTACACCACTACTACCACTACCATCACTACCACACTCACTGTGTACACCACTACCATCACTACCACACTCACTGTGTACACCACTACCACCACTACCATCACTACCACACTCACTGTGTACACCACTACCACCACTACCATCACTACCACACTCACTGTGTACACCACTACCATCACTACCACACTCACTGTGTACACCACTACTACCACTACCATCACTACCACACTCACTGTGTACACCACTACCACCACTACCATCACTACCACACTCACTGTGTACACCACTACTACCACTACCATCACTACCACACTCACTGTGTACACCACTACCATCACTACCATCACTACCACACTCACTGTGTACACCACTACTACCACTACCATCACTACCACACTCACTGTGTACACCACTACCATCACTACCACACTCACTGTGTACACCACTACTACCACTACCATCACTACCACACTCACTGTGTACACCACTACCACCACTACCATCACTACCACACTCACTGTGTACACCACTACCACCACTACCATCACTACCACACTCACTGTGTACACCACTACTACCACTACCATCACTACCACACTCACTGTGTACACCACTACCACCACTACCATCACTACCACACTCACTGTGTACACCACTACTACCACTACCATCACTACCACACTCACTGTGTACACCACTACCACCACTACCATCACTACCACACTCACTGTGTACACCACTACTACCACTACCATCACTACCACACTCACTGTCAACACCACTACCACCACTACCATCACTACCACACTCACTGTGTACACCACTACTACCACTACCATCACTACCACACTCACTGTGTACACCACTACTACCACTACCATCACTACCACACTCACTGTGTACACCACTACCACCACTACCATCACTACCACAGTCACTGTGTACACCACTACCATCACTACCACACTCACTGTGTACACCACTACTACCACTACCATCACTACCACACTCACTGTGTACACCACTACCATCACTACCATCACTACCACACTCACTGTGTACACCACTACCACCACTACCATCACTACCACAGTCACTGTGTACACCACTACCATCACTACCACACTCACTGTGTACACCACTACCATCACTACCACACTCACTGTGTACACCACTACCACCACTACCATCACTACCACACTCACTGTGTACACCACTACCACCACTACCATCACTACCACACTCACTGTGTACACCACTACCATCACTACCATCACTACCACACTCACTGTGTACACCACTACTACCGCTACCATCACTACCACACTCACTGTGTACACCACTACTACCACTACCATCACTACCACACTCACTGTGTACACCACTACTACCACTACCATCACTACCACACTAACTGTGTACACCACTACTACCACTACCATCACTACCACACTCACTGTGTACACCACTACCATCACTACCACACTCACTGTGTACACCACTACTACCACTACCATCACTACCACACTCACTGTGTACACCACTACCACCACTACCATCACTACCACACTCACTGTGTACACCACTACCACCACTACCATCACTACCACACTCACTGTGTACACCACTACCATCACTACCACACTCACTGTGTACACCACTACCACCACTACCATCACTACCACACTCACTGTGTACACCACTACCATCACTACCACACTCACTGTGTACACCACTACTACCACTACCATCACTACCACACTCACTGTGTACACCACTACCATCACTACCACACTCACTGTGTACACCACTACCATCACTACCATCACTACCACACTCACTGTGTACACCACTACCACCACTACCATCACTACCACACTCACTGTGTACACCACTACCACCACTACCATCACCACCACACTCACTGTGTACACCACTACTACCACTACCATCACTACCACACTCACTGTGTACACCACTACCATCACTACCACACTCACTGTGTACACCACTACTACCACTACCACCACTACCATCACTACCACACTCACTGTGTACACCACTACCATCACTACCACACTCACTGTGTACACCACTACCATCACTACCATCACTACCACACTCACTGTGTACACCACTACTACCCCTACCATCACTACCACACTCACTGTGTACACCACTACTACCACTACCATCACTACCACACTCACTGTGTACACCACTACCATCACTACCACACTCACTGTGTACACCACTACTACCACTACCATCACTACCACACTCACTGTGTACACCACTACCATCACTACCACACTGTGTACATCACTACCATCACTACCACACTCACTGTGTACACCACTACCATCACTACCACACTCACTGTGTACACCACTACTACCACTACCATCACTACCACACTCACTGTGTACACCACTACCATCACTACCACACTCACTGTGTACACCACTACCACCACTACCATCACTACCACACTCACTGTGTACACCACTACCATCACTACCACACTCACTGTGTACACCACTACCATCACTACCACACTCACTGTGTACACCACTACCATCACTACCACACTCACTGTGTACACCACTACCATCACTACCACACTCACTGTGTACACCACTACCACCACTACCATCACTACCACACTCACTGTGTACACCACAACCATCACTACCATCACTACCACACTCACTGTGTACACCACTACTACCACTACCATCACTACCACACTCACTGTGTACACCACTACCATCACTACCACACTCACTGTGTACACCACTACCATCACTACCATCACTACCACACTCACTGTGTACACCACTACCATCACTACCACACTCACTGTGTACACCACTACTACCACTACCACACTCACTGTGTACACCACTACTACCACTATCATCACTACCACACTCACTGTGTACACCACTACCATCACTACCACACTCACTGTGTACACCACTACCACCACTACCATCACTACCACACTCACTGTGTACACCACTACTACCACTACCATCACTACCACACTCACTGTGTACACCACTACCATCACTACCACACTCACTGTCAACACCACTACCACCGCTACCATCACTACCACACTCACTGTGTACACCACTACCATCACTACCACACTCACTGTCAACACCACTACCACCACTACCATCACTACCACACTCACTGTGTACACCACTACTACCGCTACCATCACTACCACACTCACTGTGTACACCACTACCATCACTACCACACTCACTGTGTACACCACTACCACCACTACCATCACTACCACACTCACTGTGTACACCACTACTACCACTACCATCACTACCACACTCACTGTGTACACCACTACCACCACTACCATCACTACCACACTCACTGTGTACACCACTACCATCACTACCACACTCACTGTCTACACCACTACTACCACTACCATCACTACCACACTCACTGTGTACACCACTACCATCACTACCATCACTACCACACTCACTGTGTACACCACTACCACCACTACCATCACTACCACATTCACTGTGTACACCACTACTACCACTACCACCACTACTACCACTACCATCACTACCACACTCACTGTGTACACCACTACTACCACTACCATCACTACCACACTCACTGTGTACACCACTACTACCACTACCATCACTAATTTACCAAGTCGTGCTAATTTAAACTTTAATTTCTAACGTTAACGCTTAAGGAGCTTACGCCACGTGCAGCTACTGTCTCTCAAAAAGAAAGCGAACTTTAGAATTAATAAAATCTACGATAAATGTATTCCTTCAGCAACGGCTATTAAAGCACAATTATCGATTAGACGATGGTAAATATCGATTTTAATTTAAGTTAACAAAAAACGGTGCTAGCGGTCAGCCGACCGCATCATCGCGGCTTAGCCCGGCGGCCCGAACTCTCACCCTGCCCGGTAGCGCCTCGCTAGGAAAACCGTAAGGCTGCGGGCCTACTAACCACAGTGGGGTGGCTTGCCCCGCACCTAATTTCTGTCTCCGCACTATAACCCGACACCAACTCTAATAATCATCATCGTCTACGGGTTATAAAGCAACAAAACAATACAAAGTTAAAAAGCCACGCTTAATTCTCCATAACGTTAAGTCGGCCGAAACACCAAAGACCAGGGCCGGCCGCCCGAACCCTCTCACCCTGCCCGGTAGCCCCTCGCTAGGCAAGGCGTAAGGCTTCGGGCCTACCAACCACAGGTGGTAGCTGGCCAATATCTCGTATTTCTCTGCGCGCTATAACCCGACAACTCAAATTCATCATCGTCGTCATCTCGACAGCCTACAAAGCAACACTTAAACAAAGTATTAAAAAAAGTCGCGTTAATATATATTTTTTAGCGCGTAGCCGACCGGACCATCGCGGCTTCGCCTTGCTGCCCGAACCCTCACCCCTGCCCGGTAGCCCCTCGCTAGGCAAGCCGTAAGGCTTCGGGCCTACCAACCACAGGGGGTAGCTCAGCCAGTATCTTTAATAACGCGACAATAACTCGAATCATCAGCATCGCTTAGGAAGAAAGCAAAGTTTAAAATCAAACCGCTACCCCCCTTAGAATAACAACAGCAGCGAGTCTTAAATTCATGTTAATCAATAGCCGCATTGACCCGGGCCAGGCTTATTGTAAGGCCTAGTCAGGCAGGCTTTCGTGGATTTGAAAAAAATACCTTCACCTTAATAACCTACAATTCTACTTAACCGCTGTTTAAAAAACAACTACTGCTTTGCTGTCAGTATTAAATCATCGCGGCGGCGGTGTTTAAACGTGCTAAGTTGTTTTTTTAAATTAATAAACGTTAGCGGGTTGCCACAGCCATCGTGGTGAAAATCCCGCACAAGAGCTGTTAAACATTTTAACGTTTTAAATTATCTCACTCACTCACTCGTCTTAATTATCGTCTTGTTCGCCCTTTAACGTCAAACTCACCGGTCGTGACGCTTTTTGTTGGCGGCGTAGTCGTCCCCGATGTCAACCCGGTGTCGCTTCGACATCGTGGAGGGAGATTGGGGAGGGGGTGATGGTGGTGGTTGTGGTGGTGATGGTGGTAGTTGTGGTGATGGTGGTGAGAGTGGTGTTGGTGGGAGTTGCCAGCAGAGGGCGATAGAGGAGAGGGTTGTGTGAGAGGGGAGGGTGTAGGTGGTGGTGGTGATGATGGTGGTGATGATGGTGGTGGTGATGGTGGTGGTGATGTTGATGGTGGTGGTGATAGTGGTGGTGGTGATGGTGGTGGTGATGGTGGTGATGGTGGTGGTGATGGTGGTGGTGGTGATGGTGGTGGTGGTGATGGTAGTGGAGATGATGGTGATGGTGGTGATGGTGATGGTGGTGATGGTGGTGGTGGTGATGGTGGTGGTAGTGATGATGATGGTGGTGGTGATGTTGATGGTGGTGGTGATGGTGGTGGTGGTGATGTTGATGGTGGTGATGGTAGTGGTGGTAGTTGTGTTAGTGTTAGTTGTGGTGGTAGTTGTGATGGTGGTGGTGTTGGTGGGAGTTGCCAGCAGAGGGCGATAGAGGAGAGGGTTGTGTGAGAGGGGAGGGTGTAGGTGGTGGTGGTGATGATGGTGGTGGTGATGGTGGTGGTGATGTTGATGGTGGTGGTGATGGTGGTGGTGGTGATGATGATGGTGGTGGTGATGTTGATGGTGGTGGTGGTTGTGATGGTGGTGGTGATGGTGGTGGTGGTGATGTTGATGGTGGTGGTGATGGTGGTGATGGTGCTGGTGATGGTGGTGATGGTGGTGGTGGTGATAGTTGTGGTGGTGATGGTGGTGATGGTGGTGATGATGATGGTGGTGGTGATGGTGGTGATGGTGGTGGTAGTTGTTGTGTTAGTGTTAGTTGTGGTGGTGTTGGTGGTGGTGATGGTGGTGGTGATGGTGGTGGTGGTAGTTGTATTAGTGTTAGTTGTTGTGGTGTTGGTAGTTGTGGTGGTGATGGTGGTGGTAGTTGTGGTGATGGTGGTGGTGAGGGTGGTGTTGGTGGGAGTTGCCAGCAGAGGGCGATAGAGGTGAGGGTTGTGTGAGAGGGGAGGGTGTAGGTGGTGGTGATGGTGGTGGTGATGATGATGGTGGTGATGGTGGTGGTGATGGTGGTGGTGGTGATGATGGTGGTGGTGATGGTGGTGGTGATGGTGGTGATGGTGGTGGTGGTGATGGTGGTGGTGGTGATGGTGGTGGTGGTGATGGTAGTGGAGATGATGGTGATGGTGGTGATGGTGGTGGTGGTGATGGTGGTGGTGATGGTGGTGGTGATGGTGGTGATGATGGTGGTGGTGATGATGGTGATGGTGGTGATGGTGGTGGTGGTGATGGTGATGATGGTGGTGGTGATGATGGTGGTGGTGATGGTGGTGATGGTGGTGGTAGTGATGATGATGGTGGTGGTGATGTTGATGGTGATGGTGGTGATGTTGATGGTGGTGATGGTAGTGGTGGTAGTTGTGTTAGTGTTAGTTGTGGTGGTAGTTGTGATGGTGGTGGTGATGGTGGGAGTTGCCAGCAGAGGGCGATAGAGGTGAGGGTTGTGTGAGAGGGGAGGGTGTAGGTGGTGGTGGTGATGGTGGTGATGGTGGTGGTGATGGTGGTGATAGTTGTGGTGGTGGTGATGGTGGTGGAGATGATGGTGGTGATGGTGGTGGTGATGGTGGTGATGGTGGTGGTGATGATGGTGGTGATGGTGGTAGTGGTGATGGTGGTGGTGATGATGGTGGTGATGATGGTGATGATGATGGTGGTGGTGATGGTGGTGATGGTGGTGGTAGTTGTTGTGTTAGTTGTTGTGGTGGTGGTGATGGTGGTGGTGATGGTGGTGGTGGTAGTTGTGTTAGTGTTAGTTGTGGTGGTGGTGATGGTGGTGGTGTTGGTGGTAGTTGTGGTGATGGTGGTGTTGTTAGTTGTGATGGTGGTGGTGGTGTTGGTGGGAGTTGCCAGCAGAGGGCGATAGAGGTGAGGGTTGTGTGAGAGGGGAGGGTGTAGGTGGTGGTGGTGATGGTGGTGATGGTGGTGGTGATGGTGGTGGTGGTAGTTGTTGTGTTAGTTGTGGTGATGGTGGTGGTGATGGTGGTGATGGTGGTGGTGATGGTGGTGGTGATGGTGGTGATGGTGGTGGTTGTGATGGTGGTGGTGATGGTGGTGGTGATCGTGGTGATGATGGTGGTGATGGTGGTGGTGATGGTGATGATAGTGGTGGTGATGGTAGTGGTGATGGTGGTGATGGTGGTGATGATGGTGGTGGTGCTAGTGGTGGTGATCGTGGTGATGATGGTGGTGATGGTGTTGATGGTGGTGTTGATGGTGGTGTTGATGGTGGTGGTGATGGTGGTGGTGATAATGGTGGTGATGGTGGTGGTGATGATGGTGGTGCGGGTGATGGTGATGATGGTGGTGATGGTGTTGATGGTGTTGATGGTGTTGATGGTGGTGGTGATGGTGATGTATAATTACCATGGCATCAAAATCATCATCAGTGATTTTATTACCCTATCATCAACATCATCAGCAACATCACAAACATCATCATCAGTGATTTTATTACCCTATCATCATCAGCAACATCACAAACATCATCATCAGTGATTTTATTACCCTATCATCATCAGCAACATCACCAACATCATCAGCAGTGATTTTATTACCCTATCATCAGCATCATCAGCAGGGATTTTATTACCCTATCATCATCAGTGATTTTATTACCCTATCATCATCAGCAACTTCACCAACATCATCAGCAGTGATTTTATTACCCTATCATCAACATCATCAGCAGTGATTTTATTACCCTATCATCATCAGTGATTTTATTACCTTATCATCAGCGATTTTATTACCCTATCATCATCAGTGATTTTATTACCCTATCATCAGTGATTTTATTACCCTATCATCATCAGTGATTGTATTACCCTATCATCATCAGCAACATCACCAACATCATCAGCAGTGATTTTATTACCCTATCATCAACATCATCAGCAGTGATTTTATTACCCTATCATCATCAGTGATTTTATTACCTTATCATCAGCGATTTTATTACCCTATCATCATCAGTGATTTTATTACCCTATCATCAGTGATTTTATTACCCTATCATCATCAGTGATTGTATTACCCTATCATCATCAGCAACATCACCAACATCATCAGCAGTGATTTTATTACCCTATCATCAACATCATCAGCAGTGATTTTATTACCCTATCATCATCAGTGATTTTATTACCTTATCATCAGCGATTTTATTACCCTATCATCATCAGTGATTTTATTACCCTATCATCATCAGTGATTTTAGTACCTTATCATCAGTGATTTTATTACCCTATCATCATCAGTGATTTTATTACCCTATCATCAGTGATTTTATTACTCTATCATCATCATCATCAGTGATTTTATTACCCTATCATCATCAGCAACATCACCAACATCACCAGCAGTGATTTTATTACCCTATCATCAACATCATCATCAGTGATTTTATTACCCTATCATCATCAGTGATTGTATTACCTTATCATCAGTGATTTTATTACCCTATCATCATCAGTGATTTTATTACCCTATCATCATCAGTGATTTTATTACCTTATCATCAGTGATTTTATTACCCTATCATCATCAGTGATTTTATTACTCTATCATCATCATCAGTGATTTTATTACCCTATCATCATCAGTGATTTTATTACCCTATCATCATCAGTGATTTTATTAGCCTATCATCATCATCATCATCATCAGGGATTTTATTACCCTATCATCATCAGCAACATCACCCACATCATGAGCAGTGAGTGCGGGCCAGATCATAATCCGTGGCATAAATTATCAAAAATTATCATAAATTACTAATAAATTAACTTCAAACACCACTGCAGTCTCGACCAGCAAATAACATTAACATATCTTTATCATACGATTAACATATCATTAGCATATCATTACATTAACGGTTAACATATCGTGAGGATAAAGTTATCGCGCGATTAACATAACATTACCATGCGCTTAACATATCATTAGCATGTCATTAACCTGCGATGAACGTGGGCATGTCGTTGGCATGTTGATTCGCGTACCTTGTGTAACTTTGTGTATTGGTAGATGCTCATAAATCGTAATTCGCTAGTGAACACCCTCATTATCATATCTCATCTACATCTCATTAGCATCTCATTTGCATCTCGTTTACATCTCATTAACAGGGCACCACCACCACCACCCCACCCGCCCGCGCTCCTCATTGGCCGGGCGAAATTGGCATATTCCGTGGATAAATTAGCATAGCATTACAGAGGCGACCAATCACCGAGCAGCTCATTTGCATATCGTCCATCAAGACTATTAGCATAACGGTCCAATGACGCTACTCACCTACTCACTCACCTACTCACCCACCCACCCACTCACCCACCCACCTACTCACCCACCAACCCACTCACCTACTCACCCACTCACCTACTCACCCACTCACCTACTCACCCACCCACTCACCTACTCACCCACTCACCTACTCACCCACTCACCTACTCACCCAGTCATCTACTCACCCACCCACCCACTCACCTACTCACCCGCTCACCTACTCAACTATCCACCTACTCACCCACTCACCTACTCACCCACTCACCTACTCACCCACCCACCCATTCACCTACTCACCCACTCACCCACTCACACACTCACCTACTCACCCACTCACCTACACACCCATCCACCTGCTCACCCACCTACTCACCCAGCCACCTACTCACCCACCCACCTACTCACCTGCTCACCTACTCACCCACCTACTCACCCAGCCACCTACTCACCCACCCACCTACTCACCCAATCACCTACTCACCCACCTACTCACCCGCTCACCTACTCACCCACTCACCCACTCACCTATCCACCCACTTACCGACTCACCTACCCACCCACCAACCCACCTACTCACCTACCCACTCACCTACTCACCTGCTCACCCACCCACCTACCCATCCACCAACTCACCCACCCGCTCATCTGCTCACCGTGGCGAGTAGGTGAGTGGTGAGTAGGTGAGTAGGTGAGTGGTGAGTGGTGAGTAGGTGAGTGAGTAGGTGAGTGGAGAGTGGTGAGTGAGTAGGTGAGTGAATGAGTAGGTGAGTGGTGAGCAGGTGAGTGGTGAGTGAGTAGGTGAGTGAGTAGGTGAGTGGTGAGTAGGTGAGCGAGTGGTAAGTGAGTAGGTGAGTGAGTGAGTAGGTGAGTGAGTGAGTAGGTGAGTGAGTAGGTGAGTGGTGAGTAGGTGAGCGAGTGGTGAGTGAGTAGGTGAGTGAGTAGGTGAGTGAGTGAGTGAGTAGGTGAGTGAGTGAGTAGGTGAGTGAGTAGGTGAGTCGTGAGTGAGTAGGTGAGTAGGTGAGTGAGAAGGTGAGTGATGAGTGGGTGAGTAGGTGAGTGAGTAGGTGAGTGAGTGAGAAGGTGAGTGGTGAGTCGTGAGTGAGTAGGTGAGTGAGTCGGTGAGTGAGTAGGTGAGTGAGTAAGTAGGTGAGTGGTGAGTCGGTGAGTGAGTGAGTAGGTGAGTGAGTAGGTGAGTGAGTAGGTGAGTGAGTGAGTAGGTGAGTGAGTACGTGAGTGGTGAGTGGTGAGTGAGTAGGTGAGTGGTGAGTGAGTAGGTGAGTGAGCAGGTGAGTGAGTGAGTAGGTGAGTGAGTGAGCAGGTGAGTGAGTGAGTAGGTGAGTGAGTGAGTAGGTGAGTGAGTAGGTCAGTCGTGAGTGGTGAGTGAGTGGTGAGTGAGTGAGTAGGTGCGTGGTGAGTAGGTGAGTGAGTAGGTGAGTGAGTGAGTAGGTGATGGAGTAAGTAGGTGAGTGGTGAGTGAGTAGGTGAGTGAGTAGGTGAGTGAGTGAGTAGGTGATGGAGTAAGTAGGTGAGTGGTAAGTGAGTAGGTGAGTGAGTGAGTGGGTGAGTGAGTGAGTAGGTGAGTGGTGAGTGAGGAGGTGAGTGAGTGAGTAGGTGAGTGAGTAGGTGAGTGAGTAAGTGAGTGAGTGAGTAGGTGAGTGAATAGGTGAGTGAGTGAGTGGGTCAGTCGTGAGTGGTGAGTGAGTGGTGAGTGAGTGAGTAGGTGAGTGAGTGAGTAGGTGAGTGAGTATGTGAGTGGTGAGTAGGTGAGTGGTGAGTGAGTAGGTGAGTGAGTAGGTGCGTGAGTGAGTAGGTGAGTGAGTGGGTAGGTGATGGAGTAAGTAGGTGAGTGGTGAGTGAGTGAGTAGGTGAGTGGTGAGTGAGTGAGTAGGTGAGTGAGTAGGTGCGTGAGTGAGTAGGTGAGTGAGTGGGTAGGTGATGGAGTAAGTAGGTGAGTGGTGAGTGAGTGAGTAGGTGAGTGGTGAGTGGTGAGTAGGTGAGTGAGTGAGTAGGTGAGTGAGTAGGTGAGTGGTGAGTGGTGAATGAGTAGGTGAGTGAGTAGGTGAGTGGTGAGTGAGTGAGTAGGTGAGTGAGTAGGTGAGTGGTGAGTAGGTGAGTGGTGAGCGTGGTGGTGAGGAGGCTGCTATCTTGAGGTGGTGAGGTTGGTGAGTAATTCCATCTTCCTGTCAGTCTGCCACTTGGTGAGAAGCTCAACAGCGGTTTTACCATCCTGCAGAACAGCACTCACCACTAGTACACTCACCACTAGTACACTCACCACTACACTCACCACTAGTACACTCACCACTAGTACACTCACCACTAGTACACTCACCACTACACTCACCACTCACTCACCACTACACTCACCACTAGTACACTCACCACTAGTACACTCACCACTAGTACACTCACCACTAGTACACTCACCACTAGTACACTCACCACTAGTACACTCACCACTAGTACACTCACCACTAGTACACTCACCACTAGTACACTCACCACTACACTCACCACTAGTACACTCACCACTAGTACACTCACCACTAGTACACTCACCACTAGTACACTCACTCACCACTAGTACACTCACCACTAGTACACTCACCACTAGTACACTCACCACTACACTCACCACTACACTCACCACTAGTACACTCACCACTAGTACACTCACCACTAGTACACTCACCACTAGTACACTCACCACTACACTCACCACTCACACTCACCACTACACTCACCACTAGTACACTCACCACTCACCACTAGTACACTCACCACTAGTACACTCACCACTAGTACACTCACCACTAGTACACTCACCACTAGTACACTCACCACTAGTACACTCACCACTCACACTCACCACTAGTACACTCACCACTAGTACACTCACTCACTCACTCACCACTAGTACACTCACCACTAGTACACTCACCACTAGTACACTCACCACTAGTACACTCACCACTAGTACACTCACCACTAGTACACTCACCACTACACTCACCATTAGTACACTCACCACTAGTACACTCACCACTAGTACACTCACCACTAGTACACTCACCATTAGTACACTCACCACTAGTACACTCACCACTAGTACACTCACCACTAGTACACTCACCACTACACTCACCACTAGTACACTCACCACTAGTACACTCACCACTACAATCACCACACACTCACCACTAGTACACTCACCACTAGTACACTCACCACCACTACACTCACCACTAGTACACTCACCACTAGTACACTCACTCACCACTAGTACACTCACCACTAGTACACTCACCACTAGTACACTCACCACTAGTACACTCACCACTAGTACACTCACCACTAGTACACTCACTCACCACTAGTACACTCACCACTAGTACACTCACCACTAGTACACTCACCACTAGTACACTCACCACTAGTACACTCACCACTAGTACACTCACCACTAGTACACTCACCACTACACTCACCACTAGTACACTCACCACTAGTACACTCACCACTAGTACACTCACCACTAGTACACTCACCACTAGTACACTCACCACTAGTACACTCACCACTAGTACACTCACCACTAGTACACTCACCACTACACTCACCACTAGTACACTCACCACTAGTACACTCACCACTAGTACACTCACCACTACACTCACCATTAGTACACTCACCACTAGTACACTCACCACTAGTACACTCACCACTAGTACACTCACCACTAGTACACTCACCACTAGTACACTCACCACTACACTCACCACTAGTACACTCACCACTAGTACACTCACCACTAGTACACTCACCACTAGTACACTCACCACTAGTACACTCACCACTAGTACACTCACCACTACACTCACCACTACACTCACCACTAGTACACTCACCACTAGTACACTCACTCACCACTAGTACACTCACCACTAGTACACTCACCACTAGTACACTCACCACTAGTACACTCACCACTAGTACACTCACTCACCACTAGTACACTCACCACTAGTACACTCACCACTAGTACACTCACCACTACACTCACCACTAGTACACTCACCACTAGTACACTCACTCACCACTAGTACACTCACCACTAGTACACTCAACACTAGTACACTCACCACTAGTACACTCACTCACCACTAGTACACTCACCACTAGTACACTCACCACTAGTACACTCACCACTAGTACACTCACCACTACACTCACCACTAGTACACTCACCACTAGTACACTCACCACTAGTACACTCACCACTAGTACACTCACCACTAGTACACTCACCACTACACTCACCACTAGTACACTCACCACTAGTACACTCACCACTACACTCACCACTCACTCACCACTACACTCACCACTAGTACACTCACCACTAGTACACTCACCACTAGTATACTCACCACTAGTACACTCACCACTAGTACACTCACCACTACACTCACCACTAGTACACTCAACACTACACTCACCACTAGTACACTCACCACTAGTACACTCACCACTACACTCACCACTAGCACACTCACCACTAGTACACTCACCACTAGTACACTCACCACTACACTCACCACTAGTACACTCACCACTAGTACACTCACCACTAGTACACTCACCACTACACTCACCATTAGTACACTCACCACTAGTACACTCACCACTAGTACACTCACCACTACACTCACCACTAGTACAATCACCACTAGTACACTCACCACTAGTACACTCACCACTACACTCACCACTAGTACACTCACCACTAGTACACTCACCACTACACTCACCATTAGTACACTCACCACTAGTACACTCACCACTAGTACACTCACCACTACACTCACCACTAGTACAATCACCACTAGTACACTCACCACTAGTACACTCACCACTAGTACACTCACCACTACACTCACCACTAGTACACTCACCACTAGTACACTCACCACTACACTCACCACTCACTCACCACTACACTCACCACTAGTACACTCACCACTAGTACACTCACCACTAGTATACTCACCACTAGTACACTCACCACTAGTACACTCACCACTACACTCACCACTAGTACACTCAACACTACACTCACCACTAGTACACTCACCACTAGTACACTCACCACTACACTCACCACTAGCACACTCACCACTAGTACACTCACCACTAGTACACTCACCACTAGTACACTCACCACTCACCACACACTCACCACTAGTACACTCACCACTAGTACACTCACCACTAGTACACTCACCACTAGTACACTCACCACTACACTAACCACTAGTACACTCACCACTAGTACACTCACCACTAGTACACTCACCACTACACTCACCACTAGTACACTCAGCACTAGTACACTCACCACTAGTACACTCACCCACTAGTACACTCACCACTAGTACACTCACGACTACACTCACCACTAGTACACTCACCACTAGTACACTCACCACTAGTACACTCAGCCACTAGTACACTCACCACTAGTACACTCACCACTACACTCACCACTAGTACACTCACCACTAGTACACTCACCACTACACTCACCACTACACTCACCACTAGTACACTCACCACTAGTACACTCACCACTACACTCACCACACACTCACCACTAGTACACTCACCACTAGTACACTCACCACTAGTACATTCACCACTACACTCACCACTACACTCACCACCACACTCACCACTAGTACACTCACCACTACACTCACCACCAAACTCACCACTAGTACACTCACCACTAGAACACTCACCACTACACTCACCACTACACTCACCACTACACTCACCACTAGTACACTCACCACTAGTACACTCACCACTACACTTACCACTACACTCACTCACCACTAGTACACTCACCACTAGTACACTCACCACTAGTACACTCACCACTACACTCACCACTAGTACACTCACCACTAGTACACTCACCACTAGTACACTCACCACTACACTTACCACTATACTCACCACTAGTACACTCACCACTAGTACACTCACCACTAGTACACTCACAACTCACTCACCATTAGTACACTCACCACTTGTACACTCACCACTAGTACACTCACCACTAGTACATTCACCACTAGTACACTCACCACTACACTCACCACTACACTCAACACTAGTACACTCACCACTACACTCACCACTCACACTCACCACTAGTACACTCACCACTACACTCACCACTAGTACACTCACCACTAGTACACTCACCACTCACACTCACCACCAGTACACTCACCACTACAACACTCACTACTACACTCACTCACTAGTACACTCACCACTAGTACACTCACCACTAGTACACTCACCACTCACACTCACCACCAGTACACTCACCACTACACTCACTCACTAGAACACTCACCACGAGCACACTCACCACTAGTACACTCACCACTAGTACACTCACCACTCACACTCACCACTAGTACACTCACCACTATACTCACCACTAGTACACCCACCACTAGTGGTGAGTGTGCTCGTGGTGAGTGTTCTAGTGAGTGAGTTTAGTGGTGAGTGTACTGGTGGTGAGTGTGAGTGGTGAGTGTACTAGTGGTGAGTGTACTAGTGGTGAGTGTACTAGTGGTGAGTGAGTGTAGTGGTGAGTGAGTGGTGAGTGTAGTGGTGAGTGTACTACTGGTGAGTGTACTAGTGGTGAGTGTACTAGTGGTGAGTGAGCGAGTGTAGTGGTGAGTGTACTAGTGGTGAGTGAGTGAGTGTAGTGGTGAGTGTACCAGTCGTGAGTGAGTGAGTGTAGTGGTGAGTGTACTAGTGGTGAGTGTACTAGTGGTGAGTGTAGTGGTGAGTGTACTAGTGGTGAGTGTACTAGTGGTGAGTGTACTAGTGGTGAGTGTAGTGGTGAGTGTACTAGTGGTGAGTGTACTAGTGGTGAGTGTACTAGTGGTGAGTGTACTAGTGGTGAGTGTAGTGGTGAGTGTACTAGTGGTGAGTGTACTAGTGGTGAGTGAGTGTGAGTGGTGAGTGTACTAGTGGTGAGTGAGTGAGTGTACTAGTGGTGAGTGTACTAGTGTTGAGTGTACTAGTGGTGAGTGAGTGTAGTGGTGGTGAGTGTAGTGGTGAGTGTGTGGTGAGTGAGTGGTGAGTGTAGCGGTGAGTGAGTGGTGAGTGTACTAGTGGTGAGTGTGTGGTGAGTGAGTGGTGAGTGTGTGGTGAGTGAGTGGTGAGTGTAGTGGTGAGTGAGTGAGTGGTGAGTGTACTAGTGGTGAGTGTGTGGTGAGTGAGTGGTGAGTGTGTGGTGAGTGGTGAGTGTACTAATGGTGAGTGTACTAGTGGTGAGTGTGTGGTGAGTGAGTGGTGAGTGTACTAGTGGTGAGTGTACTAGTGGTGAGTGTACAGTGGTGAGTGTACTAGTGGTGAGTGAGTGGTGAGTGTACTAGTGGTGAGTGTACTAGTGGTGAGTGTGTGGTGAGTGAGTGGTGAGTGTACTAGTGGTGAGTGTACTAGTGGTGAGTGTACTAGTGGTGAGTGTAGTGGTGAGTGTACTAGTGGTGAGTGTACTAGTGGTGAGTGTAGTGGTGTGTGTACTAGTGGTGAGTGTACTAGTGGTGAGTGTACTAGTGGTGAGTGAGTGGTGAGTGTACTAGTGGTGAGTGTACTAGTGGTGAGTGTAGTGGTGAGTGTACTAGTGGTGAGTGTACTAGTGTTGAGTGTACTAGTGGTGAGTGTAGTGGTGAGTGTACTAGTGGTGAGTGTACTAGTGGTGAGTGTACTAGTGGTGAGTGTAGTGGTGAGTGTACTAGTGGTGAGTGTGTGGTGAGTGGTGAGTGTACTAGTGGTGAGTGTGTGGTGAGTGGTGAGTGTACTAGTGGTGAGTGTACTAGTGGTGAGTGTGTGGTGAGTGGTGAGTGTACTAGTGGTGAGTGTGTGGTGAGTGGTGAGTGTACTAGTGGTGAGTGTACTAGTGGTGAGTGTGTGGTGAGTGGTGAGTGTACTAGTGGTGAGTGTGTGGTGAGTGGTGAGTGTACTAGTGGTGAGTGTACTAGTGGTGAGTGTGTGGTGAGTGGTGAGTGTACTAGTGGTGAGTGTACTAGTGGTGAGTGTGTGGTGAATGGTGAGTGTACTAGTGGTGAGTGTACTAGTGGTAAGTGAGTGTAGTGGTGAGTGTACTAGTGGTGAGTGTGTGGTGAGTGTGTGGTGAGTGGTGAGTGTACTAGTGTGTGGTGAGTGAGTGGTGAGTGTACTAGTGGTGAGTGTACTAGTGGTGATTGTGGTGAGTGGTGAGTGTACTAGTGGTGAGTGTACTAGTGGTGAGTGTACTAGTGGTGAGTGTGTGGTGAGTGGTGAGTGTACTAGTGGTGAGTGTACTAGTGGTGAGTGTACTAGTGGTGAGTGAACTAGTGGTGAGTGTAGTGGTGAGTGTACTAGTGGTGAGTGTACTAGTGGTGAGTGTACTAGTGGTGAGTGTGTGGTGAGTGGTGAGTGTACTAGTGGTGAGTGTACTAGTGGTGAGTGTTCTAGTGGTGAGTGTAGTGGTGAGTGTACTAGTGGTGAGTGTACTAGTGGTGAGTGTACTAGTGGTGAGTGAGTGGTGAGTGTACTAGTGGTGAGTGTGTGGTGAGTGAGTGGTGAGTGTACCAGTGAATGAGTGTACTAGTGGTGAGTGTACTAGTGGTGAGTGTACTAGTGGTGAGTGTAGTGAGTGTGGTGAGTGTACTAATGGTGAGTGTGTGGTGAGTGGTGAGTGTACTAGTGGTGAGTGTACTAGTGGTGAGTGTAGTGGTGAGTGTACTAGTGGTGAGTGTACTAGTGGTGAGTGTACTAGTGGTGAGTGTAGTGGTGAGTATACTAGTGGTGAGTGTACTAGTGGTGAGTGTACTAGTGGTGAGTGTAGTGGTGAGTATAGTGGTGAGTGTACTAGTGGTGAGTGTACTAGTGGTGAGTGTACTAGTGGTGAGTGAGTGGTGAGTGAGTGGTGAGTGTACTGGTGGTGAGTGTACTAGTGGTGAGTGTACTAGTGGTGAGTGTAGTGGTGAGTGTACTAGTGGTGAGTGAGTGAGTGTAGTGGTGAGTGTACTAGTGAGTGAGTGTACTAGTGGTGAGTGTACCAGTGGTGAGTGTACTAGTGGTGAGTGTGTGGTGAGTGGTGAGTGTACTAGTGGTGAGTGTGTGGTGAGTGGTGTGTGTACTAGTGGTGAGTGTACTAGTGGTGAGTGTGTGGTGAGTGGTGAGTGTACTAGTGGTGAGTGTACTAGTGGTGAGTGTACTAGTGATGAGTGTACTAGTGGTGAGTGTACTAGTGGTGAGTGTAGTGGTGAGTGTACTAGTGGTGAGTGTAGTGGTGAGTGTACTAGTGGTGAGTGTAGTGGTGAGTGTACTAGTGGTGAGTGTACTAGTGGTGAGTGTGTAGTGGTGGTGAGTGTACTAGTGGTAAGTGAGTGAGTGAGTGGTGAGTGTACGAGTGGTGAGTGGTGAGTGTACTAGTGGTGAGTGTGTGGTGAGTGAGTGAGTGGTGAGTGTACTAGTGGTGAGTGTGTGGTGAGTGAGTGGTGAGTGTGTGGTGAGTGAGTGGTGAGTGTAGTGGTGAGTGAGTGAGTGGTGAGTGTAATAGTGGTGAGTGTGTGGTGAGTGAGTGGTGAGTGTGTGGTGAGTGAGTGGTGAGTGTAGTGGTGAGTGAGTGAGTGGTGAGTGTACTAGTGGTGAGTGTGTGGTGAGTGAGTGGTGAGTGTACTAGTGGTGAGTGTACTGGTGGTGAGTGAGTGGTGAGTGTACTGGTGGTGAGTGTACTGGTGGTGAGTGTGTGGTGAGTGAGTGGTGAGTGTAGTGGTGGTGAGTGTACTAGTGGTGAGTGTACTAGTGGTGAGTGTAGTGGTGAGTGTACTAGTGGTGAGTGTACTAGTGGTGAGTGTAGTAGTGGTGAGTTTGTGGTGAGTGGTGAGTGTAGTGGTGGTGAGTGTACTAGTGGTGAGTGTACTAGTGGTGAGTGTAGTGGTGAGTGTACTAGTGGTGAGTGTACTAGTGGTGAGTGTAGTAGTGGTGAGTTTGTGGTGAGTGGTGAGTGTACTGGTGGTGAGTGTACTAGTGGTGAGTGTACTAGTGGGTGAGTGTACTAGTGGTGAGTGAGTGGTGAGTGTACTAGTGGTGAGTGTACTAGTGGTGAGTGAGTGGTGAGTGTACTAGTGGTGAGTGTACTAGTGGTGAGTGTACTCGTGGTGAGTGTACTAGTGGTGAGTGTAGTGGTGAGTGTACTGGTGGTGAGTGTGAGTGGTGAGTGTACTAGTGGTGAGTGTACTAGTGGTGAGTGTACTAGTAGTGAGTGAGTGTAGTGGTGAGTGAGTGGTGAGTGTAGTGGTGAGTGTACTAGTGGTGAGTGTACTAGTGGTGAGTGTACTAGTGGTGAGTGAGCGAGTGTAGTGGTGAGTGTACTAGTGGTGAGTGAGTGAGTGTAGTGGTGAGTGTACCAGTCGTGAGTGAGTGAGTGTAGTGGTGAGTGTACTAGTGGTGAGTGTACTAGTGGTGAGTGTAGTGGTGAGTGTACTAGTGGTGAGTGTACTAGTGGTGAGTGAGTGTGAGTGGTGAGTGTACTAGTGGTGAGTGAGTGAGTGTACTAGTGGTGAGTGTACTAGTGTTGAGTGTACTAGTGGTGAGTGAGTGTAGTGGTGGTGAGTGTAGTGGTGAGTGTGTGGTGAGTGTAGTGGTGAGTGAGTGGTGAGTGTACTAGTGGTGAGTGTGTGGTGAGTGAGTGGTGAGTGTGTGGTGAGTGAGTGGTGAGTGTAGTGGTGAGTGAGTGAGTGGTGAGTGTACTAGTGGTGAGTGTGTGGTGAGTGAGTGGTGAGTGTGTGGTGAGTGGTGAGTGTACTAATGGTGAGTGTACTAGTGGTGAGTGTGTGGTGAGTGAGTGGTGAGTGTACTAGTGGTGAGTGTACTAGTGGTGAGTGTACTAGTGGTGAGTGAGTGGTGAGTGTACTAGTGGTGAGTGTACTAGTGGTGAGTGTGTGGTGAGTGAGTGGTGAGTGTACTAGTGGTGAGTGTACTAGTGGTGAGTGTACTAGTGGTGAGTGTAGTGGTGAGTGTACTAGTGGTGAGTGTACTAGTGGTGAGTGTAGTGGTGAGTGTACTAGTGGTGAGTGTACTAGTGGTGAGTGTACTAGTGGTGAGTGAGTGGTGAGTGTACTAGTGGTGAGTGTACTAGTGGTGAGTGTAGTGGTGAGTGTACTAGTGGTGAGTGTACTAGTGGTGAGTGTACTAGTGGTGAGTGTACTAGTGGTGAGTGTAGTGGTGAGTGTACTAGTGGTGAGTGTACTAGTGGTGAGTGTACTAGTGGTGAGTGTAGTGGTGAGTGTACTAGTGGTGAGTGTACTAGTGGTGAGTGTACTAGTGGTGAGTGTAGTGGTGAGTATAGTGGTGAGTGAGTCAGTGGTGAGTGTACTAGTGGTGAGTGTGTGGTGAGTGAGTGGTGAGTGTGTGGTGAGTGGTGAGTGTACTAATGGTGAGTGTACTAGTGGTGAGTGTGTGGTGAGTGAGTGGTGAGTGTACTAGTGGTGAGTGTACTAGTGGTGAGTGTACTAGTGGTGAGTGAGTGGTGAGTGTACTAGTGGTGAGTGTACTAGTGGTGAGTGTGTGGTGAGTGAGTGGTGAGTGTACTAGTGGTGAGTGTGTGGTGAGTGAGTGGTGAGTGTGTGGTGAGTGAGTGGTGAGTGTAGTGGTGAGTGAGTGAGTGGTGAGTGTACTAGTGGTGAGTGTGTGGTGAGTGAGTGGTGAGTGTGTGGTGAGTGGTGAGTGTACTAATGGTGAGTGTACTAGTGGTGAGTGTGTGGTGAGTGAGTGGTGAGTGTACTAGTGGTGAGTGTACTAGTGGTGAGTGTACTAGTGGTGAGTGAGTGGTGAGTGTACTAGTGGTGAGTGTACTAGTGGTGAGTGTGTGGTGAGTGAGTGGTGAGTGTACTAGTGGTGAGTGTACTAGTGGTGAGTGTACTAGTGGTGAGTGTAGTGGTGAGTGTACTAGTGGTGAGTGTACTAGTGGTGAGTGTAGTGGTGAGTGTACTAGTGGTGAGTGTACTAGTGGTGAGTGTACTAGTGGTGAGTGAGTGGTGAGTGTACTAGTGGTGAGTGTACTAGTGGTGAGTGTAGTGGTGAGTGTACTAGTGGTGAGTGTACTAGTGGTGAGTGTACTAGTGGTGAGTGTACTAGTGGTGAGTGTAGTGGTGATTGTACTAGTGGTGAGTGTACTAGTGGTGAGTGTACTAGTGGTGAGTGTAGTGGTGAGTGTACTAGTGGTGAGTGTACTAGTGGTGAGTGTACTAGTGGTGAGTGTAGTGGTGAGTGTACTAGTGGTGAGTGTACTAGTGGTGAGTGTACTAGTGGTGAGTGTAGTGGTGAGTATAGTGGTGAGTGTACTAGTGATGAGTGTACTAGTGGTGAGTGTACTAGTGGTGAGTGAGTGGTGAGTGAGTGGTGAGTGTACCGGTGGTGAGTGTAGTGGTGAGTGTACTAGTGGTGAGTGTACTAGTGGTGAGTGTACTAGTGGTGAGTGTACTAGTGGTGAGTGTACTAGTGGTGAGTGTAGTGGTGAGTGTACTAGTGGTGAGTGTACTAGTGGTGAGTGTAGTGGTGAGTGTACTAGTGGTGAGTGAGTGAGTGTAGTGGTGAGTGTACTAGTGAGTGAGTGTACTAGTGGTGAGTATGTGGTGAGTGGTGAGTGTACTAGTGGTGAGTGTGTGGTGAGTGGTGAGTGTACTAGTGATGAGTGTACTAGTGGTGAGTGTGTGGTGAGTGGTGAGTGTACTAGTGGTGAGTGTACTAGTGGTGAGTGTACTAGTGATGAGTGTACTAGTGGTGAGTGTAGTGGTGAGTGTACTAGTGGTGAGTGTAGTGGTGAGTGTACTAGTGGTGAGTGTAGTGGTGAGTGTACTAGTGGTGAGTGTACTAGTGGTGAGTATGTAGTGGTGGTGAGTGTACTAGTGGTAAGTGAGTGAGTGAGTGGTGAGTGTACTAGTGGTGAGTGGTGAGTGTACTAGTGGTGAGTGTGTGGTGAGTGAGTGAGTGGTGAGTGTACTAGTGGTGAGTGTGTGGTGAGTGAGTGGTGAGTGTGTGGTGAGTGAGTGGTGAGTGTAGTGGTGAGTGAGTGAGTGGTGAGTGTACTAGTGGTGAGTGTGTGGTGAGTGAGTGGTGAGTGTGTGGTGAGTGAGTGGTGAGTGTAGTGGTGAGTGAGTGAGTGGTGAGTGTACTAGTGGTGAGTGTGTGGTGAGTGAGTGGTGAGTGTACTAGTGGTGAGTGTACTGGTGGTGAGTGAGTGGTGAGTGTACTGGTGGTGAGTGTACTGGTGGTGAGTGTGTGGTGAGTGAGTGGTGAGTGTAGTGGTGGTGAGTGTACTAGTGGTGAGTGTACTAGTGGTGAGTGTAGTGGTGAGTGTACTAGTGGTGAGTGTACTAGTGGTGAGTGTAGTAGTGGTGAGTTTGTGGTGAGTGGTGAGTGTACTGGTGGTGAGTGTACTAGTGGTGAGTGTACTAGTGGGTGAGTGTACTAGTGGTGAGTGAGTGGTGAGTGTACTAGTGGTGAGTGTACTAGTGGTGAGTGGTGAGTGTACTAGCGGTGAGTGTACTAGTGGTGAGTGAGTGGTGAGTGTACTAGTGGTGAGTGAGTGGTGAGTGTACTAGTGGTGAGTGTGTGGTGAGTGAGTGGTGAGTGTACTAGTGGTGAGTGAGTGGTGAGTGTACTAGTGGTGAGTGTACTAGTGGTGAGTGTACTAGTGGTGAGTGAGTGGTGAGTGTACTAGTGGTGAGTGTACTAGTGGTGAGTGTACTAGTGGTGAGTGTGTGGTGAGTGTACTAGTGTTGAGTGAGTGTACTAGTGGTGAGTGTACTAGTGGTGAGTGTACTGGTGGTGAGTGTACTAGTGGTGAGTGTATTAGTGGTGAGTGTACTAGTGGTGAGTGTACTAGTGTGTGGTGAGTGGTGAGTGTACTAGTGGTGAGTGTACTAGTGCGTGAGTGGTGAGTGTACTAGTGGTGAGTGTGTGGTGAGTGTACTAGTGGTGAGTGTACTGGTGGTGAGTGTGTGGTGAGTGTACTAGTGGTAAGTGAGTGAGTGAGTGGTGAGTGTACTAGTGGTGAGTGGTGAGTGTACTGGTGGTGAGTGTGTGGTGAGTGAGTGGTGAGTGTAGTGGTGAGTGAGTGAGTGGTGAGTCTACTAGTGGTGAGTGTGTGGTGAGTGAGTGGTGAGTGTGTGGTGAGTGAGTGGTGATTGTGTGGTGAGTGGTGGTGAGTGTACTGGTGGTGAGTGTGTGGTGAGTGAGTGGTGAGTGTGTGGTGAGTGAGTGGTGAGTGGTACTAGTGGTGAGTGTGTGGTGAGTGAGTGGTGAGTAACTTACACAGTTCTTGCACGTGGTGATGGCTCCATGCAGGATGAGAATCTTGGCCACACGAAGTCGCCCTCCCCTCCAGAGCATCGTGAGAGGGGGTGTCACCTTCCTACACTCACCACACACACTCACCATACTCACCACTAGTACACTCACCACTAGTACACTCACCACCACACTCACCACTAGTACCCTCACCACTAGTACACTCACCACTAGTACACACACCACTACACCCACTCACTCACCTAGTCTCCTTCCTACACTCACCACCAACACTCACCACTAGTACACTCACCACCACACTCACCACCACCACACTCACTCTCCCACCCACTCACTCACCCACCCACTCACTCACCCACTCACCCACCCACTCACTCACTCACTCACCCACTCACTCCACTCACTCACCCACCCACCCACCCACTCACTCACTCACCCACCCACCCACCCACTCATCCACCCACCCACCCACTCACCACCCACCCACCCACTTACTCACCCACTCACTAACTCACTCACCCACCCACTCACCCACCCACTCACCCACCCACCCACTCACCCACTCACCCACCCACTCACCCACCCACCCACCACTCACTCACCCACTCACCCACCCACTCACTCACCCACCCACTCACCCACCCACCCAACTCACTCACCCACTAACCCACCCAGTCACTCACCCACCCACCCACCCACTCACTCACTCACCCACCCACCCACTCACTCACCCACTCCCTCACTCACCCACTCACTCACCTACTCACTCACCCACCCACCCACTCACTCACTCACCCACCCACTCACCTACCCACCCACTCATCCACTCACCACACTCCACCCCACCCACCCACTCACCCCTCCTCACCACTCACTCACTCACTCACTCACCCACCCATTCACCCACCCACTCACTCACCTACCCACCCACTCACCCACCCACTCACCCACCCACCCACTTACTCATTCACCCACTCACCCACCCACTCACTCACTCACTCACCCACCCACTCACTCACTCACCCACTCACCCACTCACTCACCCACCACTCACTCACCCACCCACTCACCCACTCACTCACTCACTCACCCACCCACTCACTCACCCACTCACTCACTCACCCACTCACTCACTCACCCACTCACTCACCCACTCACCCACCCACCCACTCACCCACCCACTCACCCACCCACTCACCCACTCACTCACCCACTCACCCACTCACTCACCCACCCACTCACTCACCCACTCACTCACTCACTCACCCACTCACTCACCCACTCACCCACACACCCACTCACCCACTCACTCACCCACACACCCACCCACCCACCCACTCACTCACCCACCCACCCACCCACTCACTCACCCACTCACTCACCCACCCATTCACCCACCCACTCACTCACCCACCCACCCACTCACCCACTCACCCACCCACTCACCCACCCACCCACTTACTCATTCACCCACTCACCCACTCACTCACCCACTCACCCACCCACTCACCCACACACCCACCCACCCACCCACTCACTCACCCACCCACCCACCCACTCACTCACTCACCCACTCACCCACCCACTCACCCACCCACTCACCCACTCACTCACCCACTCACCCACTCACTCACCCACCCACTCACTCACCCACTCACTCACTCACTCACCCACTCACTCACCCACTCACTCACTCACCCACTCACCCACTCACTCACCCACACACCCACTCACCCACTCACTTACCCACTCACCAACCCACCCACTCACTCACCCACTCACCCACCCACTCATCCACTCACTCACTCACCCACTCACTCACCCCACTCACCCACCCACCCACTCACCCACTCACTCACCAGATCCCGAGCGTTGACGTCAGCCCCCCAGCTGATCACGTGCTCCAGGCACGCGACGTTCCCCGTCTTCGTGGCCACGTGGAGGGGCGTGCACCTCAGCTGGTGACGTCACGCGCACACGTCACGCGCGTGACGTCACACACAGAAGGTGAAGGTTTCCCAGGTCACTTGACTCGAGACAAATCTCAACTCGAGACAAATCTCAACTCGAGACAAATCTCAAGACGCCTAGAGACAAATTCTCAACTCGAGACAAATCTCAAGACAACTTCTCGTGATGCTCACCTTGTGAGTGGGTGAGTGAGTGAGTGGGTGAGTAAGTGGGTGAGTGAGTGGGTGAGTACGTGGGTGAGTGAATGGGTGAGTGGATGGGTGAGTAAGTGGGTGAGTGGGTGAGTGAGTAAGTCAATGTTGGGTCCCACGTCTTGAGACTAGTCTTAAGACGTCTTAGCTGGACTCATGATAAATCTGAAGACGTCTTGCCGTGATGCTCACCTTGTGAGTGAGTGAGTGGGTGAGTGGATGGGTGAGTGAGTGGGTGAGTGGGTGGGTGGGTGGGTGAGTGAGTGGGTGAGTGAGTGAGTGAGTGGATGGGTGAGTGAGTGGGTGAGTGAGTGAGTGAGCGGGTGAGTGAGTGGGTGAGTGGGTGAGTGGGTGAGTGAGTGAGTGGGTGAGTGGATGGGTGAGTAAGTGGGTGAGTGGGTGGGTGAGTAAGTCAATGTTGGCTCCCACGTCTTGAGACTAGTCTGAAGACTCACCACTCACTCACTCACTCACCCAAGACGTCTTGAGGCTAATCTAAAGACGTCTTGCCGTTATGCTCACCTTGTGAGTGAGTGGATGGGTGAGTAAGTGGGTGAGTGGGTGGGTGAGTGAGTGGGTGAGTAAGTGGGTGGGTGGGTGGGTGAGTGAGTGGGTGAGTGAGTGGGTGAGTGAGTGAGTAATTGGGTAAGTGAGTGAGTGAGCGGGTGAGTGGATGGGTGAGTAAGTGGGTGAGTGGGTGGGTGAGTGAGTGGGTGAGTAAGTGGGTGAGTGGGTGAGTGAGTGGGTGAGTGGGGTGGGTGAGTGAGTGGGTGAGTAAGTCAATGTTGGCTCCCGCGTCTTGAGACTAGTCTCACGACATCTTGAGGCTAATCTGAAGACGTCTTGCCCTGATGCTCACCTTGTGAGTGAGTGAGTGAGTGGGTGAGTGAGTGGGTGAGTAAGTGGGTGGGTGAGTGGGTGGGTGAGTGGGTGAGTGAGTGGGTGAGTGGGTGGGTGAGTGGGTGAGTGAGTGGGTGAGTGGGTGGGTGAGTAGGTGGGTGAGTGAGTGAGTGAGTGGGTGGGTGGGTGAGTGGGTGGGTGAGTGAGTGAGTGAATGGGTGAGTGGGTGAGTGAGTGGGTGAGTAAGTGAGTGGGTGGGTGAGTGGGTGGGTGAGTAAGTGGGTGAGCAAGTGGGTGAGTGGGTGAGTAAGTGGGTGAGTGGGTGAGTAAGTGGGTGAGTAAGTGGGTGAGTGGGTGAGTAAGTGGGTGAGTGGGTGAGTAAGTGGGTGAGTAAGTGGGTGAGACTAGTCTTGAGACGTCTTAGCCCTGATGCTCACCTTGTGAGTGAGTGAGTGGCTGGGTGAGTGGGTGGGTGAGTAAGTGGGTGAGACTAGTCTTGAGACGTCTTAGCCCTGATGCTCACCTTGTGAGTGAGTGAGTGGCTGGGTGAGTGGGTGGGTGAGTAAGTGGGTGAGTGGGTAAGTGGGTGAGTAAGTGGGTGAGTGGGTGGGTGAGTTAGTGGGTGAGTGGGTGAGTGGGTGGGTGAGTGAGTGGGTGGGTGAGTAAGTGGGTGAGACTAGTCTTGAGACGTCTTAGCCCTGATGCTCACCTTGTGAGTAAGTGAGTGGGTGGGTGAGTGGGTGGGTGAGTGAGTGGGTGAGTGAGTGAGTGGGTGAGTGAGTGGGTGAGTAAGTGAGTGAGTGGGTGGGTGGGTGAGTGGGTGAGTGAGTGGGTGAGTGAGTGGGTGAGTGAGTAAGTGGGTGAGTGGGTGGGTGAGTAAGTGGGTGAGTGGGTGGGTGAGTAAGTGGGTTGGACTAGTCTCACGACATCTTGAGGCTCATCTGAAGACGTCTTGCCCTGATGCTCACCTTGTGAGTGAGTGAGTGAGTGGGTGAGTGAGTGGGTGAGTAAGTGGGTGGGTGAGTGGGTGCGTGGGTGGGTGAGTGGGTGAGTGAGTGGGTGAGTGGGTGGGTGAGTGGGTGAGTGAGTGGGTGAGTGGGTGGGTGAGTGGGTGGGTGAGTGGGTGAGTGAGTGGGTGAGTGGGTGAGTGAGTGGGTGAGTAAGTGAGTGGGTGGGTGAGTGGGTGGGTGAGTAAGTGGGTGAGCAAGTGGGTGAGTGGGTGAGTAAGTGGGTGAGTGGGTGAGTAAGTGGGTGAGTAAGTGGGTGAGTGGGTGAGTAAGTGGGTGAGTGGGTGAGTAAGTGGGTGAGTAAGTGGGTGAGACTAGTCTTGAGACGTCTTAGCCCTGATGCTCACCTTGTGAGTGAGTGAGTGGCTGGGTGAGTGGGTGGGTGAGTAAGTGGGTGAGACTAGTCTTGAGACGTCTTAGCCCTGATGCTCACCTTGTGAGTGAGTGAGTGGCTGGGTGAGTGGGTGGGTGAGTAAGTGGGTGAGTGGGTGAGTGGGTGAGTAAGTGGGTGAGTAAGTGGGTGAGTGGGTGGGTGAGTAAGTGGGTGAGTGGGTGGGTGAGTGAGTGGGTGAGTGGGTGGGTGAGTAAGTGGGTGAGACTAGTCTTGAGACGTCTTAGCCCTGATGCTCACCTTGTGAGTAAGTGAGTGGGTGGGTGAGTGGGTGGGTGAGTGAGTGGGTGAGTGAGTGAGTGGGTGAGTGAGTGGGTGAGTAAGTGAGTGAGTGGGTGGGTGGGTGAGTGGGTGAGTGAGTGGGTGAGTGAGTGAGTGGGTGAGTGAGTAAGTGGGTGAGTGGGTGAGTGAGTAAGTGGGTGAGTGGGTGGGTGAGTAAGTGGGTTGGACTAGTCTTGAGACGTCTTAGCCCTGATGCTCACCTTGTCACGTGCATCAATGTTGGCTCCCGCGTCGATGAGGAGCTTGAGGGTGGTCACGTGACCACCACGGCACGCCCAGTGAGCCGCAGTGTTGTCAAGCTGTGGTGGGGGGGGGTGGGGGGTGGTGGAGTGGGGGTGGGGGTGAGTGGGGGGAGTGGGGGGTGGAGTGGGGAGAATGGGGGATGGAGGTGAGTGAGTGGGTGGGTGGGTGAGTGAGTGAGTGGGTGAGTGGGTGGGTGAGTAAGTGGGTGAGTGGGTGGGTGAGTAAGTGGGTGAGTGGGTGGGTGAGTAAGTGGGTGAGTGGGTGGGTGAGTAAGTGGGTGAGTAAGTGGGTGAGTAAGTGGGTGGGTGAGTAAGTGGGTGGGTGGGTGAGTAAGTGGGTGAGTGGGTGGGTGGGTGAGTGAGTGAGTGGGTGAGTGAGTGAGTGGGTGAGTGGGTGGGTGAGTAAGTGAGTGGGTGAGTAAGTGAGTGAGTGGGTGAGTGGGTGAGTGGGTGAGTGAGTGAGTGGGTGAGTGAGTGAGTGGGTGAGTGGGTGGGTGGGTGAGTAAGTGGGTGGGTGAGTGGGTGAGTGGGTAAGTGGGTGGGTGGGTGAGTGGGTGGGTGAGTAAGTGGGTGAGTAAGTGGGTGGGTGAGTGGGTAAGTGAGTGGGTGGGTGGGTAAGTGAGTGGGTGGGTGAGTAAGTGAGTGGGTAAGTGGGTGAGTAAGTGGGTGGGTGGGTGAGTAAGTGGGTGGGTGAGTGGGTGGGTGAGTAAGTGGGTGAGTGAGTGGGTGGGTGAGTGGGTGAGTGAGTAAGTGGGTGAGTGAGTGAGTGGGTAAGTGGGTGAGTAAGTGGGTGGGTGAGTAAGTGGGTGGGTGAGTGGGTGGGTGAGTAAGTGGGTGAGTGAGTGGGTGGGTGAGTGGGTGGATGAGTAAGTGGGTAAGTGGGTGAGTGAGTGGGTAAGTGGGTGGGTCAGTGAGTGAGTGGGTGAGTAAGTGAGTGGGTGGGTGAGTGGGTGGGTGAGTAAGTGGGTGAGTGAGTGGGTGGGTGAGTGGGTGGATGAGTAAGTGGGTGAGTAAGTGAGTGAGTGGGTGAGTGAGTGGGTGAGTAAGTGAGTGGGTGGGTGAGTGGGTGTGCCCCTCACGCCGGCCCCTCCCACTCACTCCGGCCCCTCCCCCTAACGTATGCCCCTCCCCCTCACCCAGGCTCCTCCCCTACACCAGTTCCTCTCGAGCTCCGCCCCCAGCAGTGACGACCACGTGGGCGTGGCCCTCAGCTATGCCCCTCATCCCATGTCCATCCCTCTCACCCTGGCCCCTCCCCCTCACCCAGGCCCCTCCCCCTCACCCGAGCCACGCCCCCTCACCCCGGCCCCTCCCCCTCACCAGATCCTTCTTCTCGAGCTCCGCCCCCGCTCCCAGCAGTGACGTCACCACGTGGGCGTGGCCGGCGGAGCTGGCGCGGTGCAGCGCGGTGCGACGGAGCTGCGTCACGGAGACAAAGACAAAGGTGCAGGTGACCCAGGTAGCCTCCTGTTGGGCTGTAGGGGCAAGTGCTGTCACATAGACACAGGCAAAGGTCACCCAGGTAGCCTCCAGCTGGGATGTAGGGGCAAGTGCTGTCACATAGACACAGGCAAAGGTCACCCAGGTAGCCTCCAGCTGGGCTGCAGGGGCAAGTGCTGTCACACAGACACAGTCAAAGGTCACCCAGGTAGCCTCCTGTTGGGCTGTAGGGGCAAGTGTTGTCACATAGACACAGGCAAAGGTCACCCAGGTAGCCTCCTGCTGGGCTGTAGGGGCAAGTGCTGTCACATAGACACAGGCAAAGGTGGCCCAGGTAGCCTCCAGCTGGGATGTAGGGGCAAGTGCTGTCACATAGACACAGGCAAAGGTCACCCAGGTAGCCTCCGGCTGGGATGTAGGGGCAAGTGCTGTCACATAGACACAGACAAAGGTCACCCAGGTAGCCTCCAGCTGGGATGTAGGGGCAAGTGCTGTCATATAGACACAGACAAAGGTGGCCCAGGTAGCCTCCTGTTGGGCTGTAGGGGCAAGTGCTGTCACATAGACACAGGCAAAGGTCACCCAGGTAGCCTCCAGTTGGGCTGTAGGGGCAAGTGCTGTCACATAGACACAGGCAAAGGTGGCCCAGGTAGCCTCCAGCTGGCCTGTAGGGGCAAGTGCTGTTACACAGACACAGGTAAAGATCTCCCAGGTAGCCTCCAGCTGGGCTGAAGGGGCAAGTGCTGTCACATAGACACAGACAAAGGTGCAGATCGCCCAGGTAGCCTCCAGCTGGGATGTAGGGGCAAGTGCTGTCACACAGACAAAGGTCGCCCAGGTAGCCTCCAGCTGGGCTGTTGATGGTGGTTGTTGTTGATGGTGATTGTGGTGCTTGTTGTGGTGTTGGTGGTGCTGGTGGTTGTGGTGGTAGTGATGGTGGTTTTGGTGGTTGTGGTTGTGGTGTTGTTGGTGGTGGTTGTTGTTGTTGATGGTGGTGGTGTTGGTGGTGGTGTTGTTGTTGGTGGTTGTGGTAGAGTTGTTGTTGATGGTTGTGGTGTTGGTGGTAGTGATGGTGGTGTTGGTGGTAGTGATGGTGGTGTTGGTGGTGGTGTTGGTGGTGTTGGTTGTTATTGTTGTTGGTTGTGGTGGTTGTGGTGGTTGTGGTTGTGGTGGTGGACGCACGTGATCACACGTGTTGGTGGTAGTGATGGTGGTGGTTGTGGTTGTTGTGGTGGATGTGGTGGTTGTTGTGGTGTTGGTGGTAGTGTTGGTGGTTGTGGTTGTTGTGGTTGTTGTGGTGGTGGTTGTGGTGGTTGTGGTGGTGGACCCACGTGATCACACGTGTTGTTGTTGATGGTGGTTGTGGTGGTAGTGGTGGTTGTTGTTGTGGTTGTGGTGGTTGTTTTTGTTGTTGTTGGTTGTGGTTGTGGTGGCTGTGGTGGTTGTGGTGGTGGACCCACGTGATCACACGTGTTGGTGGTAGTGATGGTGGTGGTTGTTGTTGGTTGTGGTGGTTGTGGTGGTGGTGGTTGTTGATGGTGGTTGTGGTTGTGGTGGTTGTTGTGGTGGTTGTGGTGGTGGTGGACCCACGTGATCACACGTGTTGTTGTTGATGGTGGTTGTGGTGGTTGTGGTGGTGGTTGTGGTGGTGGTGGTTGTTGTTGTTGGTTGTGGTGGTTGTTGGTTGTGGTTGTTGTGGTGGCTGTGGTGGTGGACCCACGTGATCACACGTGTTGGTGGTAGTGATGGTGGTGGTTGTGGTGGTTGTTGTTGTGTTGGTTGTTGTTGTTGGTTGTGGTGGTGGTTGTGGTGGTTGTTGTTGGTTGTGGTGGTGGTGGTAGTGGTTGTGGTTGTTGTTGGTTGTGGTGGTGGTGGTGTTGGTGGTGGTGGTGGTGGACCCACGTGATCACACGTGTTGATGGTGGTGGTTGTGGTGGTGGTTGATGTGGTTGTTGTTGTTGGTTGTGGTGGTGGTGGTAGTGGTTGTGTTGGTGGTGGATCCACGTGATCACACGTGTTGTTGTTGATGGTGGTGGTGGTGGTTGTTGTTGTGTTGGTGGTAGTGATGGTGGTTGTGGTGGTTGTGGTGGTGGTGGTTGTTGTTGTTGTTGGTTGTGGTGGTGGTGGTAGTGGTTGTGGTGGTGGACCCACGTGATCACACGTGTTGATGGTGGTGGTTGTGGTGGTGGTTGTGGTGGTTGTTGTTGTTGGTTGTGGTGGTGGTGGTGGTTGTGGTGGTTGTGTTGGTGGTGGACCCACGTGATCACAGTGTTGTTGTTGATGGTGGTGGTGGTTGTTGTTGTGTTGGTGGTAGTGATGGTGGTTGTGGTGGTTGGTTGTGGTGGTTGTTGATGGTGGTTGTGGTGGTGGTAGTGGTTGTGGTGGTGGACCCACGTGATCACACGTGTTGTTGTTGATGGTGGTTGTGGTGGTTGTTGTTGTGGTGGTTGATGTTGTTGTTGGTTGTGGTGGTGGTGGTTGTGTTGGTGGTGGACCCACGTGATCACACGTGTTGTTGTTGTTGTGGTTGTGGTGGTTGTTGTGGTGGTTGTTGTTGTTGTTGGTTGTGGTAGTGGTTGTGGTGGTGGACCCACGTGATCACACGTGTTGATGGTGGTGGTTGTGGTGGTGGTTGTGGTGGTTGTTGTTGTTGGTTGTGGTGGTTGTTGTGGTGGTGGTTGTGTTGGTGGTGGACCCACGTGATCACACGTGTTGTTGTTGATGGTGGTTGTGGTGGTTGTTGTGGTGGCTGTGGTGGTTGTGGTGGTTTTGTTGTTGGTGGTTGTGGTGGTGGTGGTTGTTGTTGTTGTTGGTTGTGGTGGTGGTGGTGGTAGTGGTTGTGGTGGTGGACCCACGTGATCACACGTGTTGATGGTGGTGGTTGTGGTGGTGGTTGTGATGATTGTTGTTGTTGGTTGTGGTGGTTGTTGTGGTGGTTGTGTTGGTGGTGGACCCACGTGATCACACGTGTTGTTGTTGATGGTGGTTGTGGTGGTTGTGGTGGTTGTTGTTGTGGTTGTGGTGGTTGTGGTGGTGGTGGTGTTGGTGGTGGACCCACGTGATCACACGTATTGTTGTTGATGGTGGTTGTGGTGGTTGTGGTGGTTGTTGTTGTTGGTTGTGGTGGTTGTTGTGGTGGTTGTGGTGGTGGACCCACGTGATCACACGTGTTGTTGTTGATGGTGGTTGTGGTGGTTGTTGTGGTGTTTGTTGTTGTTGATGGTGGTTGTGGTGGTTGTGGTGGTTGTTGTTGTGGTTGTGGTGGTTGTTGTTGTTGTTGGTTGTGGTTGTGGTGGTTGTTGTGGTGGTTGTGGTGGTGGTTGTGGTGGTTGTTGTTGTTGGTTGTGGTGGTTGTTGTGGTGGTTGTGGTGGTTGTTGTGGTGGTTGTGGTGGTGGACCCACGTGATCACACGTGTTGTTGTTGATGGTGGTTGTGGTGGTTGTTGTTGTTGTTGATGGTGGTTGTGGTGGTTGTGGTGGTTGTTGTTGTGGTGGTTGTTGTTGTTGGTTGTGGTTGTGGTGGTTGTTGTGGTGGTTGTGGTGGTGGTTGTGGTGGTTGTTGTTGTTGGTTGTGGTGGTTGTTGTTGTTGTTGGTTGTGGTGGTGGTGGTTGTTGTGTTGGTTGTGTTGGTGGTGGACCCACGTGATCACACGTGTTGGGGTCTCCCCCGTGGCTCAGGAAGGAGTCCACCACCTGGAGCTGTCCAGAGAGAGCGGCGAGCAGGAACGAGGCAGCATCCACCACCTGGGCCTAGCACAACCACAACAACCACCACAACAACAACCACCACCATCAACACCACCACCACAACAACCACCATCAACAACAACAACCACCACCACCACCTGGAGCTGTCCAGAGAGAGCGGCGAGCAGGAACGAGACAGCGTCCACCACCTGGGCCTAGCACAACCACAACCACAACAACCACAACAACAACAACAACCACCATCAACACCATCACCACAACCACAACAACCACCACCACCACCACCTGGAGCTGTCCAGAGAGAGCGGCGAGCAGGAACGAGACAGCGTCCACCACCTGGGCCTAGCACAACCACCACAACCACCACAACAACAACAACAACAACAACCACAACCACCACAACAACAACCACAACCATCAACACCATCACCACAACAACAACAACCACCATCATCACTACCACCAACACGTGTGATCACGTGGGTCCACCACCACAACCACCACAACAACCACCATCAACAACAACAACAACCACCACCACCACCACCTGGAGCTGTCCAGAGAGAGCGGCGAGCGGGAACGAGACAGCGTCCACAACCTGGGCCTAGCACAACCACAACCACACCACAACCACAACAACCACAACCATCAACACAAACACCATCACCACAACCATCAACACCACCACCACAACAACCACCATCAACAACAACCACCATCATCACTACCACCAACACGTGTGATCACGTGGATCCACCAACACAACCACCACAACAACCACCACCACCACAATAACAACAACCACCACAACCATCAACAGAAACACCATCACCACAACAACCACCAACAACAACAACAACCACCACCACCACCACCACCTGGAGCTGTCCAGAGAGAGCGGCGAGCAGGAACGAGACAGCGTCCTCAACCTGGGCCTAGCACAACCACAACAACCACAACCATCAACAACAACAACCACAACAACCACAATCATCAACAACAACAACCATCAACAACCACCACAACAACAACAACCACCACAACCATCAACACCATCACCACAACAACCACCACAACCACCACAACCATCACAACCACAACCACCATCAACACAAATACCACCATCAACAACAACAACCACCACCACCACCATAAACAACAACCATCAACACAACCACCATCACCTCAACCACCATCACCACAACCACAACAACCACAACCACCATCACCACAACCACCATCACCACAACCACCATCACCACAACCACAACAACCACAACCACCATCACCACAACCACCATCACCACAACCACCATCACCACAACCACAACAACCACAACCACCATCACCACAACCACCATCACCACAACCACCATCACCACAACCACAACAACCACAACCACCATCACCACAACCACCATCACCACAACCACCATCACCACAACCACAACAACCACAACCACCATCACCACAACCACCATCACCACAACCACCATCACCACAACTACAACAACCACAACCACCACCAACAACAACCACCATCACTACACCACAACCACCACCATCACCACAACCACAACAACCACAACCACCATCACCACAACCACCATCACCACAACCACCATCACCACAACTACAACAACCACAACCACCATCACCACAACCACAACAACCACAACCACCATCACCACAACCACCATCACCACAACCACCATCACCACAAGCACCATCACCACAACTACAACAACCACAACCACCATCACCACAACCACCATCACCACAACCACCACCATCACAAACACCATCACAACCACCATCACCATTACCACAACCACAATCACCACAACCACCATCACCACAACCACCATCACCACCACCATCACAACCACCATCACCACAACCACCACAACCACAACCACCATCACCACAACCATCACCACCACAACCACCAATACCATCAACACCACAACCACCACCATCACAACCACCACCATCACAACCATCACCATCACAACCATCACCACCATAACCACCAACATCACAACCGCAACCACTACCAACATCACCAACACCACCAACACCACCACCACAACCACCACCACCACCACAACCATCACCACCACAACCACCACCACCACAACTATCACAATCATCACCACCACAACCATCACCACCACCACCACCACAACCATCACAACCATCACAACCACCACCACAACCATCACAACCATCACAACCACAACCATCACCACCACCACCACAATCATTACAACCATCACCATCACAACCATCACCACCACAATCATCACCAGCACCACCATCACCATGGGTGAGTGAGTGAGTTAGTGGGTGAGCGAGTGGGTGGGTGAGTGTGTGAGTGAGTGGGTGAGTCAGTGGGTGAGTGAGTGAGTGAGTGGGTGAATGGGTGGGTGGCTGAGTGAGTGAATGGGTGAGTGAGTGCGTGAGTGAGTGGGTGAGTGAGTGGGTGAGTGAGTGAGTGGGTGATTGGGTGGGTGGCTGAGTGAGTGAGTGAGTGGGTGAGTGAGTGAGTGGGTGAGTTGGTGAGTGAGTGGGTGGGTGAGTGGGTGGGTGGGTGAGTGAGTGATTGG
>NW_027422634.1:230415-237915 GCF_048934315.1 Petromyzon marinus | reverse complement strand
CACACATACATATACACAAACACACACAGACACACACATACACACACATATATACACACACAGAGACACACACATATACACACATACACACACACATAGACACAGACACACACACACATATACACACACATACATACACACACAGACAGACACGCACAGCGTTAATTAGATTACGGTGGTGGTGATGGTGGTTGTGGTGATGGTGGTGATTGTGGAGGTGGTGGTGATGGTGATGCTGATGATGCTGCTGCTGATGATGCTGATGATGATGCTGCTGCTGATGATGATTATGCTGCTGCTGATGATGTTGATGCTGATGATGTTGCTGATGCTGCTGCTGATGATGCTGATGATGTTGCCGATGATGCTGCTGATGATGATGCTGATGATGATGTTGATGATGATGCTGATGATGGTGATGATGCTGCTGCTGCTGCTGCTGATGATGCTGATGATTATGCTGCTGATGAGAATGCTGCTGATGATGTTGATGTTGATTATGCTGTTGCTGCTGATGATGATAATGCTGATGATGATCCTGATGATGATACTGACGATGCTGATGATGATGTTGATGATGATGCTGATCATGGTGATGATGCTGATGATGCTGCTGATGATGATGTTGATGATGGTTATGATGCTGATGAAGATGCTGATGATGCTGATGCTGATGATGATGCTGATGATGCTGATGATGATGTTGATGATGCTGATGATGGTGATGATGCTGATGCTGATGATGCTGATTATGTTGATTATGATGCTGATGATGATGCTGAATATGTTGATTATGTTGTTGATGATGCTGATAATGATGATGCTGATGATGTTGATGATGTTGATGCTGATGATGTTGATGCTGATGATGATGTTGATGCTGATGATGATGTTGATGCTGATGATGATGTTGATGCTGATGATGATGTTGATGCTGATGATGTTGATGCTGATGATGATGTTGATGCTGATGATGATGTTGATGCTGATGATGTTGATGCTGATGATGATGTTGATGCTGATGATGATGCTGATGATGATGTTGATGCTGATGATGCTGATGACGTCTTACATCCGGAGTCCTGTTGCTGTCCATCCCGGTCTTCGTGTTGCCAGGGCCGTTGCTAGGTCCGTTGCCAGGGCCGTTGCCAGGGCCGTTGCTAGCTCCGTTGCCAGGGCCGTTGCCAGGGCCGTTGCTAGGTCCGTTGCCAGGGCCGTTGCCAGGGCCGTTGTTAGCTCCGTTGCTAGGGCCGTTGCCAGGGCCGTTGCTAAGACCTTTGCAAGGGCCGTTGCTAGGGCCGTTGCTAGCTCCGTTGCTAGGGCCGTTGCCAGGGCCGTTGCCAGGACCGTTGCTAAGACCGTTGCCAGGGCCGTTGCTAGGGCCGTTGCTAGGGCTGTTGCCAGGTCCATTGGTAGGGCCGTTGCTAGGGCCGTTGCTAGGGCTGTTGCCAGGTCCGTTGCTAGGGCTGTTGCCAGGTCCATTGGTAGGGCCGCTGCCAGGGCCGTTGCTGGGACCGTTGCTAGGTCCGTTGCTAGAGCTGTTGCTAGCCTCGTTGCTAGGGCAGTTGCCAGGGCCGTTGCTGGGACCGTTGCCAGGACCGTTGCTAGGGCCGTTGCTAGGGCCGTTGCTAGGGCTGTTAGCTCCGTTGCTATGTCCATTGCTAGCTCCGTTGCTAGGGCCGCTGCCAGGGCCGTTGCTGGGACCGTTGTTATCTCCGTTGCTAGGTCCGTTGCTAGGGCCGTTGCTAGGGCCGTTGCCAGCGCCGTTGCCAAGGCGGTTGCCAGGGGCGACCGTGCTCTGACTGTTTGCCACGTGGTTCCACAGCTGCTGCTGCCGCTGATCTCCTCCGTTGCTGGGGCTCCGCTTGACGCCGTTGCTATGGCAGCCTTTCTCGCTGTTGCTAGGGCTGCCGCCTGTCTGAGTGTCCTTCAGACTGTCTGTCCGACTGTTGACGCCGCAGCCTGTCCGACTGTCACCAGGGCTGTCGCCTGTCTGGGTGTCCTTCAGACTGTCTGTCTGACTGTTGATGCTGCAGTCTGTCTGACTGTCCCCAGTGCTGTCGCCTGTCTGGGTGTCCTTCAGACTGTCTGTCTGACTGTTGACTCCGCAGTCTGTCTGACTGTCCCCAGTGCTGTCGCCTGTCTGAGTGTCCTTCAGACTGTCTGTCTGACCGTTGACGCTGCAGCCTGTCTGACTGTACCCAGGGCTGCCCCCTGTCTGAGTGTCCTTCAGACTGTCTGTCTGACTGTTGACGCTGCAGTCTGTCTGACTATCACCGGGGCTGTCGCCTGTCTGAGTGTCGTTCAGACTGTCTGTCTGACAGTTGACGCTGCAGGCTATCTCGCTGTTGCTAGGGCTGTCGCCTGTCTGAGTGTCCTTCAGACTGTCTGTCTGACTGTTCTTCAGACTGTCTGTCTGACTGTTGACGCTGCAGTGTGTCTGACTGTCCTTCAGACTGTCTGTCTGACTGTTGATGCCACAGCCTGTCTGACTGTACCCTGGGCTGTCGCCTGTCTGGGTGTCCTTCAGACTGTCTGTCTGACTGTTGACGCTGCAGTCTGTCTGACTATCACCGGGGCTGTCGCCTGTCTGAGTGTCGTTCAGACTGTCTGTCTGACTGTTGACGCTGCAGGCTGTCTCGCTGTTGCTAGGGCTGTTGCCTGTCTGGGTGTCCTTCAGACTGTCTGTCTGACAGTTGACGCTGCAGTCTGTCTGACTGTCACCAGGCCCGTCGCCTGTCTGAGTGTCCTTCAGACTGTCTGTCTGACTGTCACCAGGCCCGTCGCCTGTCTGAGTGTCCTTCAGACTGTCTGTCTGACTGTTGACGCCGCAGTCTGTCCGACTGTCCCCAGTGCTGTCGCCTGTCTGGGTGTCCTTCAGACTGTCTGTCTGACTGTTGACGCTGCAGGCTGTCTCGCTGTTGCTAGGGCTGTCGCCTGTCTGGGTGTCCTTCAGACTGTCTGTCTGACTGTTCTTCAGACTGTCTGTCTGACTGTTGACGCTGCAGTGTGTCTGACTGTCCTTCAGACTGTCTGTCTGACTGTTGACGCCGCAGCCTGTCTGACTGTACCCTGGGCTGTCGCCTGTCTGGGTGTCCTTCAGACTGTCTGTCTGACTGTTGACGCTGCAGCCTGTCTGACTGTCACCAGTGCTGTCGCCTGTCTGAGTATCCTTCAGACTGTCTGTCTGACTGTTGACGCTGCAGCCTGTCTGACTGTCACCAGTGCTGTCGCCTGTCTGAGTATCCTTCAGACTGTCTGTCTGACTGTTGACGCTGCAGACTGTCTGACTGTCCCCAGTGCTGTCGCCTGTCTGGGTGTCCTTCAGACTGTCTGTCTGACTGTTGACGCTGCAGTCTGTCTGACTATCACCGGGGCTGTCGCCTGTCTGAGTGTCGTTCAGACTGTCTGTCTGACTGTTGACGCTGCAGGCTGTCTCGCTGTTGCTAGGGCTGTTGCCTGTCTGGGTGTCCTTCAGACTGTCTGTCTGACAGTTGACGCTGCAGTCTGTCTGACTGTCACCAGGCCCGTCGCCTGTCTGAGTGTCCTTCAGACTGTCTGTCTGACTGTCACCAGGCCCGTCGCCTGTCTGAGTGTCCTTCAGACTGTCTGTCTGACTGTTGACGCCGCAGTCTGTCCGACTGTCCCCAGTGCTGTCGCCTGTCTGGGTGTCCTTCAGACTGTCTGTCTGACTGTTGACGCTGCAGGCTGTCTCGCTGTTGCTAGGGCTGTCGCCTGTCTGGGTGTCCTTCAGACTGTCTGTCTGACTGTTCTTCAGACTGTCTGTCTGACTGTTGACGCTGCAGTGTGTCTGACTGTCCTTCAGACTGTCTGTCTGACTGTTGACGCCGCAGCCTGTCTGACTGTACCCTGGGCTGTCGCCTGTCTGGGTGTCCTTCAGACTGTCTGTCTGACTGTTGACGCTGCAGCCTGTCTGACTGTCACCAGTGCTGTCGCCTGTCTGAGTATCCTTCAGACTGTCTGTCTGACTGTTGACGCTGCAGACTGTCTGACTGTCCCCAGTGCTGTCGCCTGTCTGGGTGTCCTTCAGACTGTCTGTCTGACTGTTGACGCTGCAGTCTGTCTGACTATCACCGGGGCTGTCGCCTGTCTGAGTGTCGTTCAGACTGTCTGTCTGACTGTTGACGCTGCAGGCTGTCTCGCTGTTGCTAGGGCTGTTGCCTGTCTGGGTGTCCTTCAGACTGTCTGTCTGACAGTTGACGCTGCAGTCTGTCTGACTGTCACCAGGCCCGTCGCCTGTCTGAGTGTCCTTCAGACTGTCTGTCTGACTGTCACCAGGCCCGTCGCCTGTCTGAGTGTCCTTCAGACTGTCTGTCTGACTGTTGACGCCGCAGTCTGTCCGACTGTCCCCAGTGCTGTCGCCTGTCTGGGTGTCCTTCAGACTGTCTGTCTGACTGTTGACGCTGCAGGCTGTCTCGCTGTTGCTAGGGCTGTCGCCTGTCTGAGTGTCCTTCAGACTGTCTGTCTGACTGTTCTTCAGACTGTCTGTCTGACTGTTGACGCTGCAGTGTGTCTGACTGTCCTTCAGACTGTCTGTCTGACTGTTGACGCCGCAGCCTGTCTGACTGTACCCTGGGCTGTCGCCTGTCTGGGTGTCCTTCAGACTGTCTGTCTGACTGTTGACGCTGCAGCCTGTCTGACTGTCACCAGTGCTGTCGCCTGTCTGAGTATCCTTCAGACTGTCTGTCTGACTGTTGACGCCGCAGCCTGTCCGACTGTCCCCAGGGCTGTCGCCTGTCTGGGTGTCCTTCAGACTGTCTGTCTGACTGTTGACTCTGCAGTCTGTCTGACTGTCAACAGGGCTGCCCCCGGTCTGACTGACGGTCCGACTGTTGTCCTGGGCAACCGCCCGGCTGTTGCCGCGGCTTCCCCGCCGGAGGTTCAGGCACACCCTCACGCTCCGCCTGTCCTGCTCGCTGTTACCATGGCAACGCGTCTGCTCGTCGCCATGGTGATCTCCCTGGCCGTTGCCATGGCGATCCGAGGGGTGACTGTCTCTGGTCCGACTGTCGTCTGTGTCACTCGTGGTCCGGGTGTTGCCTCCCCGCGTCAGGCGGACGCTGAGGGTGGCTCTCTGAATCACCACCGCTCCACCACCACTACCACCTACACTACCACCTACACCACCACCTACACTACCACCACTACCACCTACACTACCACCTACACCACCACCTACACTACCACCACTACCACCTACACTACCACCTACACCACCACCTACACTACCACCACTACCACCTACACCACCTACACCACCTACACCACCTACACTACCACCTACACTACCACCTACTCTACCACCTACACCACCACCACTACCACCACCTACACCACCACCACTACCACCTACACTACCACCACCACTACTGCGGTTGTTGCTATGGGCGATGCTGTTGCTATGGGCGTTGCTGTTGCTATGGGCGTTGCTGTTGCTATGGGCGTTGCTACGGGCGTTGCTAAGGGCGTTGCCGGTGACGACGGCCACGTGGTGTGTGGCGTGGGTCACGTGACGCGCTGCGACCTGCTGCACCTACAGAGGGAGAGAGCCGGTTAGTAACCACTGGTACCACACACTGTGGTACCAGTGGTACCACAGTGTGTGGTACCAGAGTGGTACCAGTGTGGTACCACTGTGGTACCACACTGGTACCAGAGTGGTACCACTACCACTCTGGTACCAGTGTGGTAGTGGTACCACTCTGGTACCAGTGTGTGGTACCAGAGTGGTACCAGTGGTACCAGAGTGGTACCACTCTGGTACCACTCTGGTACCAGAGTGGTACCAGAGTGGTACCAGTGGTACCACACACTGTGGTACCAGAGTGGTACCACTCTGGTACCAGAGTGGTACCACTCTGGTACCACTGTGGTACCAGAGTGGTACCAGAGTGGTACCACTCTGGTACCAGTGTGGTACCAGTGTGGTACCAGAGTGGTACCAGAGTGGTACCACTGTGGTACCACTCTGGTACCACAGTGTGTGGTACCACTCTGGTACCAGAGTGGTACCACTCTGGTACCAGTGTGGTACCACTCTGGTACCAGTGTGGTACCACTGGTACCACACTGGTACCACTCTGGTAGTGGTACCAGAGTGGTACCAGTGGTACCACTCTGGTACCACTGGTACTACCACTACCACTCTGGTACCACCAGTGTGGTACCACTACCACACTGGTACCAGTGTGGTAGTGGTACCAGTGTGGTACCACTACCACTCTGGTACCAGTGTGGTAGTGGTACCAGTGTGGTACCACTACCACTCTGGTACCAGTGTGGTAGTGGTACCAGTGTGGTACCAGTGTAGTACCACAGACACAGACACACACAGACAGACACACACAGACACACAGACACACACACAGACATACACAGACACACACACTCAGACACACGCAGTCAGACACACACAGACACAGACACACAGACACATACACACACACAGACACACACAGACACACACACAGACACACACACAGACACACACAGACACACACACAGACACACACACAAACAGACACACACACAGACAGACACACAGACACACACACAGACACACACAGAGACACACAGACACACACACAGACACACAGACACACACACAGACACACACAGAGACACACACTCAGACACACACACTCAGACACACACACAGACACACACACTCAGACACACACACAGACACACACACAGACACACACACACAGGCACACACAGACACAGACACACACAGACAGACACACACACAGACACACAGTCACACACACAGACACACACACAGACACACACACAGACACACACACAGACACACACACACAGACACACAGACACAGACACACAGACACACACAGACACACAGACACACACACACAGACACACAGACACACACACACAGACACACAGATACACACACACAGACACACACACATACACACACAGATACACACGCAGACACACACAGATACACACACAGACACATACACAGACACACACAGACACACACATATACACACAGACACACAGACACACACACACAGACACACACACATACACACACAGATACACACACGCAGACACACACAGATACACACACAGACACACACACACAGACACACACACAGACACACACACACAGACACACACACACAGACACACACACAGACACACACACAGTCACACAGACACACACACAGACACACACAGACACACACACATACACACACAGACACACACACATACACACACACAGACACACACACATACACACACAGACACACACACATACACACACACAGACACACACACAGACACACACACAGAGTGTATGTCACTCACCATGTCTCCACTCCATGGCTGGTTAGACGAGCTGCCTCCCGTTGCCCGTGTCTCCGTGTCTCTGTCTGTCTCCACGTGTCCCTCTGTCTCGCTTTGTCTGTCTCCACTTGTCTCCGTGTCTCTGTCTGTCTCCACGTGTCC
>NW_027422634.1:137915-225415 GCF_048934315.1 Petromyzon marinus | reverse complement strand
TGGTGTAGTAGTGGTGGTGTAGTGTAGTAGTAGTGGTGTAGTAGTGGTGGTGTAGTAGTGGTGTAGTGGTGGTGTAGTAGTGGTGTAGTAGTGGTGTAGTAGTGGTGTAGTGGTGTAGTGTAGTAGTGGTGGTGTAGTAGTGGTGTAGTGTAGTAGTGGTGTAGTGGTGGTGTAGTAGTGGTGTAGTAGTGGTGTAGTAGTGGTGTAGTGTAGTGGTGTAGTAGTGGTGTAGTGGTGGTGTAGTAGTGGTGTAGTAGTGGTGTAGTAGTGGTGGTGTAGTGTAGTAGTGGTGTAGTAGTGGTGTAGTGTAGTGGTGTAGTAGTGGTGTAGTGGTGGTGTAGTAGTGGTGTAGTAGTGGTGTAGTAGTGGTATAGTGTAGTGTGGAGTAGTGGTGTAGTGTAGTAGTGGTGTAGTGGTGGTGTAGTAGTGGTGTAGTAGTGGTGGTGTAGTTGTGGTGGTGTAGTAGTGGTGGTGTAGTGTAGTAGTGGTGTAGTAGTGGTGGTGTAGTTGTGGTGTAGTGTAGTAGTGGTGTAGTAGTGGTGGTGTAGTGTAGTAGTAGTGGTGTAGTAGTGGTGGTGTAGTAGTGGTGTAGTGGTGGTGTAGTAGTGGTGTAGTAGTGGTGTAGTAGTGGTGTAGTGTAGTAGTGGTGGTGTAGTAGTGGTGTAGTGGTGTAGTGGTGGTGTAGTAGTGGTGTAGTAGTGGTGTAGTAGTGGTGTAGTGGTGGTGTAGTAGTGGTGTAGTAGTGGTGTAGTGTAGTGGTGTAGTAGTGGTGTAGTGGTGGTGTAGTAGTGGTGTAGTAGTGGTGTAGTAGTGGTGGTGTAGTGTAGTAGTGGTGTAGTAGTGGTGTAGTGTAGTGGTGGAGTAGTGGTGTAGTGGTGGTGTAGTAGTGGTGTAGTAGTGGTGTAGTAGTGGTGTAGTAGTAGTGTAGTGGTGTAGTAGTGGTGTAGTAGTGGTATAGTGTAGTGTGGAGTAGTGGTGTAGTGTAGTATTGGTGTAGTGGTGGTGTAGTAGTGGTGTAGTAGTGGTGGTGTAGTTGTGGTGGTGTAGTAGTGGTGGTGTAGTAGTGGTGTAGTAGTGGTGGTGTAGTTGTGGTGTAGTGTAGTAGTGGTGTAGTAGTGGTGGTGTAGTGTAGTAGTACTGGTGTAGTAGTGGTGGTGTAGTAGTGGTGTAGTGGTGGTGTAGTTGTGGTGTAGTAGTGGTGTAGTAGTGGTGTAGTGGTGTAGTGTAGTAGTGGTGGTGTAGTAGTGGTGTAGTGTAGTAGTGGTGTAGTGGTGGTGTAGTAGTGGTGTAGTAGTGGTGTAGTAGTGGTGTAGTAGTGGTGTAGTGTAGTGCTGTAGTAGTGGTGTAGTGGTGGTGTAGTAGTGGTGTAGTAGTGGTGTAGTAGTGGTGGTGTAGTGTAGTAGTGGTGTAGTAGTGGTGTAGTGTAGTGGTGTAGTAGTGGTGTAGTGGTGGTGTAGTAGTGGTGTAGTGTAGGGTAGTGGTGTAGTAGTGGTGTAGTAGTGGTGTAGTAGTAGTGTAGTAGTGGTGTAGTGGTGTAGTAGTGGTGTAGTAGTGGTATAGTGTAGTGTGGAGTAGTGGTGTAGTGTAGTATTGGTGTAGTGGTGGTGTAGTAGTGGTGTAGTAGTGGTGGTGTAGTTGTGGTGGTGTAGTAGTGGTGGTGTAGTGTAGTAGTGGTGTAGTAGTGGTGGTGTAGTTGTGGTGTAGTGTAGTAGTGGTGTAGTAGTGGTGGTGTAGTTGTGGTGTAGTGTAGTAGTGGTGTAGTAGTAGTGGTGTAGTGTAGTAGTAGTGGTGTAGTAGTGGTGGTGTAGTAATGGTGTAGTGGTGGTGTAGTAGTGGTGTAGTAGTGGTGTAGTAGTGGTGTAGTGGTGTAGTGTAGTAGTGGTGTAGTGTAGTAGTGGTGTAGTGGTGGTGTAGTGGTGGTGTAGTAGTGGTGTAGTAGTGGTGTAGTAGTGGTGTAGTGTAGTGGTATAGTAGTGGTGTAGTGGTGGTGTAGTAGTGGTGTAGTGGTGGTGTAGTAGTGGTGTAGTAGTGGTGTAGTAGTGGTGGTGTAGTGTAGTAGTGGTGTAGTAGTGGTGTAGTGTAGTGGTGTAGTAGTGGTGTAGTGGTGGTGTAGTAGTGGTGTAGTGTAGTGTAGTGGTGTAGTAGTGGTGTAGTAGTGGTGTAGTAGTAGTGTAGTAGTGGGGTAGTGGTGTAGTAGTGGTGTAGTAGTGGTATAGTGTAGTGTGGAGTAGTGGTGTAGTGTAGTAGTGGTGTAGTGGTGGTGTAGTAGTGGTGTAGTAGTGGTGGTGTAGTTGTGGTGGTGTAGTAGTGGTGGTGTAGTGTAGTAGTGGTGTAGTAGTGGTGGTGTAGTTGTGGTGTAGTGTAGTAGTGGTGTAGTAGTGGTGGTGTAGTTGTGGTGTAGTGTAGTAGTGGTGTAGTAGTGGTGGTGTAGTGTAGTAGTAGTGGTGTAGTAGTGGTGGTGTAGTAATGGTGTAGTGGTGGTGTAGTAGTGGTGTAGTAGTGGTGTAGTAGTGGTGTAGTGGTGTAGTGTAGTAGTGGTGTAGTGCAGTAGTGGTGTAGTGGTGGTGTAGTGGTGGTGTAGTAGTGGTGTAGTAGTGGTGTAGTAGTGGTGTAGTGTAGTGGTGTAGTAGTGGTGTAGTGGTGGTGTAGTAGTGGTGTAGTAGTGGTGGTGTAGTGTAGTAGTGGTGTAGTAGTGGTGTAGTGTAGTGGTGTAGTAGTGGTGTAGTGGTGGTGTAGTAGTGGTGTAGTGTAGTGGTGTAGTAGTGGTGTAGTAGTGGTGTAGTAGTAGTAGTGTAGTAGTGGTGTAGTGGTGTAGTAGTGGTGTAGTAGTGGTATAGTGTAGTGTGGAGTAGTGGTGTAGTGTAGTAGGGGTGTAGTGGTGGCGTAGTAGTGGTGTAGTAGTGGTGGTGTAGTTGTGGTGGTGTAGTAGTGGTGGTGTAGTGTAGTAGTGGTGTAGTAGTGGTGGTGTAGTTGTGGTGTAGTGTAGTAGTGGTGTAGTAGTGGTGGTGTAGTGTAGTAGTAGTGGTGTAGTAGTGGTGGTGTAGTAGTGGTGTAGTGGTGGTGTAGTTGTGGTGTAGTAGTGGTGTAGTAGTGGTGTAGTAGTGGTGTAGTAGTGGTGTAGTGTAGTAGTGGTGGTGTAGTAGTGGTGTAGTGTAGTAGTGGTGTAGTAGTGGTGTAGTAGTGGTGTAGTGGTGGTGTAGTAGTGGTGTAGTAGTGGTGTAGTAGTGGTGTAGTGTAGTGCTGTAGTAGTGGTGTAGTGGTGGTGTAGTAGTGGTGTAGTAGTGGTGTAGTAGTGGTGGTGTAGTGTAGTAGTGGTGTAGTAGTGGTGTAGTAGTGGTGTAGTGGTGGTGTAGTAGTGGTGTAGTGTAGTGGTGTAGTAGTGGTGTAGTAGTGGTGTAGTAGTAGTGTAGTAGTGGTGTAGTGGTGTAGTAGTGGTGTAGTAGTGGTATAGTGTAGTGTGGAGTAGTGGTGTAGTGTAGTAGTGGTGTAGTGGTGGTGTAGTAGTGGTGTAGTAGTGGTGGTGTAGTTGTGGTGGTGTAGTAGTGGTGGTGTAGTGTAGTAGTGGTGTAGTAGTAGTGGTGTAGTTGTGGTGTAGTGTAGTAGTGGTGTAGTAGTGGTGGTGTTGTGTAGTAGTAGTGGTGTAGTAGTGGTGGTGTAGTAGTGGTGTAGTGGTGGTGTAGTAGTGGTGTAGTAGTGGTGTAGTAGTGGTGTAGTGTAGTAGTGGTGGTGTAGTAGTGGTGTAGTGTAGTAGTGGTGTAGTAGTGGTGTAGTAGTGGTGTAGTGTAGTGGTGTAGTAGTGGTGTAGTGGTGGTGTAGTAGTGGTGTAGTAGTGGTGTAGTAGTGGTGGTGTAGTGTAGTAGTGGTGTAGTAGTGGTGTAGTGTAGTGGTGTAGTAGTGGTGTAGTGGTGGTGTAGTAGTGGTGTAGTGTAGTGGTGTAGTAGTGGTGTAGTAGTGGTGTAGTAGTAGTGTAGTAGTGGTGTAGTAGTGGTGTAGTAGTGGTATAGTGTAGTGTGGAGTAGTGGTGTAGTGTAGTAGTGGTGTAGTGGTGGTGTAGTAGTGGTGTAGTAGTGGTGGTGTAGTTGTGGTGTAGTGTAGTAGTGGTGTAGTAGTGGTGGTGTAGTGTAGTAGTAGTGGTGTAGTAGTGGTGGTGTAGTAGTGGTGTAGTGGTGGTGTAGTTGTGGTGTAGTAGTGGTGTAGTAGTGGTGTAGTGTAGTGGTATAGTAGTGGTGTAGTGGTGGTGTAGTAGTGGTGTAGTAGTGGTGGTGTAGTGTAGTAGTGGTGTAGTAGTGGTGTAGTGTAGTGGTGTAGTAGTGGTGTAGTGGTGGTGTAGTAGTGGTGTAGTGTAGTAGTGTAGTAGTGGTGTAGTGGTGGTGTAGTAGTGGTGTAGTAGTGGTGTAGTAGTGGTGGTGTAGTGTAGTAGTGGTGTAGTAGTGGTGTAGTGTAGTGGTGTAGTAGTGGTGTAGTGGTGGTGTAGTAGTGGTGTAGTAGTGGTGTAGTAGTGGTGGTGTAGTGTAGTAGTGTAGTAGTGGTGTAGTGATGGTGTAGTAGTGGTGTAGTAGTGGTGTAGTGTGTAGTGGTGTAGTAGTGGTGTAGTAGTGGTGTAGTAGTGGTGTAGTTGTGGTGGTGTAGTAGTGGTGTAGTAGTGGTGTAGTAGTGGTGTAGTGGTGGTGGTGTAGTGTAGTAGTGGTGTAGTGGTGTAGTAGTGGTGTAGTAGTGGTGGTGTAGTAGTGGTGTAGTAGTGGTGGTGTAGTAGTGGTGTAGTAGTGGTGGTGTAGTAGTGGTGGTGTAGTAGTAGTGGTGTAGTGGTGGTGTAGTGTGTAGTGGTGTAGTAGTGGTGGTGTAGTGGTGGTGTAGTAGTGGTGTAGTAGTAGTGGTGGTGTAGTAGTGGTGTAGTAGTGGTGTAGTGGTGGTGTAGTGTGTAGTGGTGTAGTAGTGGTGGTGTAGTGGTGGTGTAGTAGTGGTGTAGTAGTAGTGGTGGTGTAGTAGTGGTGTAGTAGTAGTGGTGTAGTGGTGGTGTAGTGGTGGTGTAGTGGTGGTGTAGTGTAGTAGTGGTGTAGTGGTGGTGTAGTAGTGGTGTAGTAGTAGTGGTGGTGTAGTGGTGGTGTAGTGGTGTAGTAGTGGTGTAGTAGTGGTGTAGTGTAGTAGTGGTGTAGTGGTTGTGTAGTAGTGGTGTAGTAGTAGTGGTGGTGTAGTGGTGGTGTAGTTGTGGTGTAGTAGTGGTGTAGTGTAGTAGTGGTGTAGTAGTGGCGGTGTAGTGTAGTAGTGGTGTAGTGGTGGTGTAGTAGTAGTGTAGTAGTGGTGTAGTAGTGGTGGTGTAGTGTAGTAGTGGTGTAGTAGTGGTGGTGTAGTGTAGTAGTGGTGTAGTGGTGGTGTAGTAGTGGTGGTGTAGTAGTGGTGGTGTAGTAGTAGTGGTGTAGTAGTGGTGGTGTAGTAGTGGTGTAGTGGTGTAGTAGTGGTGTAGTAGTGGTGTAGTGTAGTGTGGAGTAGTGGTGTAGTGTAGTAGTGGTGTAGTGTAGTAGTGTAGTAGTGGTGTAGTGGTGGTGTAGTAGTGGTGTAGTAGTGGTGTAGTGTAGTGGTGGTGTTGTAGTGGTGGTGTAGTGGTGGTGTAGTAGTGGTGGTGTAGTGGTGGTGTAGTAGTGGTGGTGTAGTAGTGGTGGTGTAGTGTAGTAGTGTAGTAGTGGTGGTGTAGTAGTGGTGTAGTGGTGTAGTGTAGTAGTGGTGTAGTGTGGAGTAGTGGTGTAGTGGTGGTGTAGTAGTGGTGGTGTAGTGTAGTAGTGTAGTAGTGGTGTAGTAGTGGTGGTGTAGTAGTGGTGTAGTGGTGTAGTAGTGGTGGTGTAGTGTAGTAGTGGTGTAGTAGTGGTGTAGTAGTGGTGTAGTGTAGTAGTGGTGTAGTAGTGGTGTAGTAGTGGTGGTGTAGTGTAGTAGTGGTGTAGTAGTGGTGTAGTGTAGTAGTGTAGTAGTGGTGTAGTAGTGGTGTAGTAGTGGTGGTGTAGTGTAGTAGTGGTGTAGTAGTGGTGTAGTAGTGGTGTAGTGTAGTAGTGTAGTAGTGGTGTAGTAGTGGTGTAGTAGTGGTGGTGTAGTGTAGTAGTGTAGTAGTGGTGTAGTAGTGGTGGTGTAGTGTAGTAGTGTAGTAGTGGTGTAGTGGTGGTGTAGTAGTGGTGTAGTAGTGGTGTAGTGGTGGTGTAGTAGTGGTGTAGTAGTGGTGTTGTAGTGGTGGTGTAGTGTAGTAGTGTAGTAGTGGTGTAGTAGTAGTGGTATAGTAGTGGTGTAGTAGTGGTGTAGTGGTGGTGTAGTGTGTAGTGGTGTAGTAGTGGTGTAGCAGTGGTGGTGTAGTAGTGGTGGTGTAGTAGTGGTGTAGTAGTGGTGGTGTAGTAGTGGTGGTGTAGTAGTAGTGGTGTAGTAGTGGTGGTGTAGTAGTGGTGTAGTAGTGGTGGTGTAGTAGTGGTGGTGTAGTAGTAGTGGTTTAGTAGTGGTGTAGTAGTGGTGGTGTAGTAGTAGTGTAGTAGTGGTGGTGTAGTAGTGGTGATGTAGTGGTGTAGTAGTGGTGTAGTAGTGGTGTAGTAGTGGTGTAGTGGTGGTGTAGTGTGTAGTGGTGTAGTAGTGGTGGTGTAGTAGTGGTGGTGTAGTAGTGGTGTAGTAGTGGTGGTGTAGTAGTGGTGGTGTAGTAGTAGTGGTGTAGTAGTGGTGGTGTAGTAGTGGTGTAGTAGTGGTGGTGTAGTAGTAGTGGTGTAGTAGTGGTGGTGTAGTAGTGGTGTAGTAGTGGTGGTGTAGTAGTGGTGGTTTAGTAGTAGTGGTTTAGTAGTGGTGTAGTAGTGGTGGTGTAGTAGTAGTGTAGTAGTGGTGGTGTAGTAGTGGTGTAGTAGTGGTGGTGTAGTAGTGGTGGTGTAGTAGTGGTGGTGTAGTAGTGGTGTAGTGGTAGTGTAGTAGTAGTAGTGTAGTAGTGTAGTAGTAGTAGTGTAGTAGTATAGTAGTAGTATAGTAGTGGTGTAGTAGTGTAGTAGTAGTAGCAGTGTAGTAGTAGTGTAGTAGTAGTAGTGTAGTAGTAGTGTAGTGGTAGTGTAGTAGTAGTGTAGTAGTAGTGTAGTAGTAGTAGTGTAGTGGTGGTGTGTAGTGTAGTAGTAGTGTGTGTATAGTAGTGGTGTGTATAGTAATGGTGTGTGTGTAGTAGTGTGTAGTGGTGTGTGTAGTAGTGTGTAGTGGTGTAGTAGTAGTGTAGTAGTGGTGTGTGTAGTAGTGTGTGTAGTAGTGTGTAGTAGTGTGTAGTAGTGTAGTAATGTAGTGGTGTGTAGTGTGTGTGTAGTAGTGTGTAGTGGTGTGTCTAGTAGTGTGTGTGGCTGGCTGAGATGCCATCTATTGAGGAAGTACTGAAGGCGATCCGGATTCTGAGACCAGGAAAGGCAGCGGGCAGAGATGATCTCCCAAGCGAAATGCTGAGGGAGGGTGGCGTTTGTGCACAGACTGCCCTATATGACATCATAGTTAGATAGATACAGAGTTAGTCACAGAGATAGTCACAGAGATAGTTAGATAGTTAGACAGTCTGGACCACTGGACGGGTTCCGCAGGATTGGAAGGATGCCCTGGTGGTCCCCCTCTTTAAGAAGGGGGACCGCACAGACTGTAACAACTACAGGGGCATCTCACTCCTCAGTGTGCCGGGAAAGGTCCTGGCAAAGATTATTCAGCATCGCCTTGCCAGGCACGCTGAGGAGAGGCTTGCGGAGCCCCAATGCGGTTTCAGGAAAGGGCGGTCCTGCACAGATGCCATATTTTCTGTCCGTCTGCTACAGCAGAGGTGTAGGGAATTCCAGCAAGACCTACATCTCTGCTTTATTGAACTGGTCAAGGCCTATGATACCACCAGTAGGCCTGGGCTCTGGGTCGTTCTTCGTGCTTTTGGAGTACCTGAACCTCTGCTCACGATCATTAATGACCTTCATGATGGTGAGCGGGCCCGGGTAAAATTACGTGGCCGGGAGTCAGAGCCATTCCCTGTACACCTTGGGGTGCGACAGGGATGTCCTCTGGCTCCCACATTATTTAACATCTATTTTGACCACGTAGTTCGTGAAGCCTTCAATAGCTGTACCGGGGGAATCTCCATCTGGTACAGATATAATGGGAGGCTAATCGATGCCCGGGTGCGGTCAAGGGATGGCTCCCTATTGCTCAACCACGTTATGTATGCTGATGACTTGGTAATAGCTGCTCAGTCAGAGGAGGAGTTGGAGACGCTGCTGCTGAGACTGGAGCGTGCCACTAAGAGGTGGGGCCTTTCCATCAGCCCCACCAAAACTAAGCACCTGCCTGGGTATTTTGTACCATCGGACACTCCACCCCCACAACTCCCAATCGGTGATGGGGCAGTTGTGGAGATAGTGGATAGTTTCCCATACCTGGGCAGTGTGCTCATGACCGGCTCCAGTTTAACAGCAGAGGTCTCACTCCGAATCAGTTGAGCGGCAATATCTTTTCATCGGTTGTGTAACGCTGTGTGGAAGCTACCTGGTCTGTCGCTCCGCACTAAGCTTCAGGTCTTCTCGACCACGGTCATTCCCTCCCTTCTCTACGCTTGCGAAACGTGGACCCCCCTAATGGAACATCTTCGCCGGTTAGAAACATTTAGGCTGGCCTGCCTACGATCCATCCTGGGTTTAACCAGACTGGATCGTGTGAGGAGCTCACAAATCCTTGAAAGATCTGGGCAAGGTCCCATCGGTGAGCTCCTCCGGCAGGCAAGGCTGCGATGGCTGGGTCATGTAGCCCGCATGCCCAGCCACCGCATGCCGAAACAGCTTTTGTTCGGCCGGATTGAGGGGGCTAAGCGGGCGCGGCACGGGCTAGAGAAGAGATGGAGTGATGTGGTACAGGAGGACGTGGAGCTGAGCGCCGGGTGGCTAAAGCACAGCAGGTTAGCACAGTAGGGGGCACAGGTGGTGCATCAGCCAGTCATTTCAGTCATCTCAGTCATCTCAGTCATCTCAGTCAGTCGACCCGTGGCACCTGCTGGGTCTGCCACGTGACCTCCTGCCAGCGGGCGTTCGACACTTCACGTGGCCTCAAGGTGCACCTAACCTGGCACAAGCGTCGTGGTGACGTCACCACCACTTAGTGGTGAATGGCGGCTGTTGTTGTGTAGTGTGTGTAGTAGTGTGTGTAGTAGTGTGTGTAATGGATGAGTGAGTGAGTTAATTGGGTGAGTGAGTGGGTGAATGAGTGGGTGGGTGGGTGAGTGGATGGGTGGGTGGGTGAGTGAGTGGGTGAGTGAGTGGGTGGGTGAGTGGGGGGGTGGGTGGATGATTGAGTGAGTGGGTGAGTGAGTGGGTGGGTGGGTGAGTGGGTGGGTGAGTGAGTGGGTTAGTGAGCGGGTGGGTGAGTGAGTGAGTGGGTGGGTGAGTGAGTGGGTGGGTGAGTGATTGGGTGGGTGAGTATGTGGGTGGGTGAGTGAGTGAGTGGGTTAGTGAGTGGGTGGGTGAGTGAGTTAGTGAGTGAGTGGGTGAGTGAGTGAGTGGGTGGGTGAGTGAGTGGGTGGGTGAGTGAGTGGGTGGGTGGGTGAGTGAGTGGGTGGGTGAGTGGGTGGGTGAGTGGGTGGGTGGGTGAGTGAGTGAGTGAGTGGGTTAGTGAGTGGGTGGGTGAGTGAGTGGGTGAGTGAGTGGGTGAGTGAGTGGGTGGGTGAGTGAGTGGGTGGGTGGGTGGGTGAGTGAGTGGGTGGGTGAGTGGGTGGGTGAGTGGGTGGGTGGGTTAGTTTGTGGGTGGGTGAGTGAGTGGGTGAGTGAGTGAGTGGGTGAGCGAGTGGATGAGCACACTCACTCCACACACACACAGACGCACACAGACACACACACACAGACACACACACACACAGACACACACAGAGACACACACACAGACACACAGACACACACACAGACACACACACACAGACACACACACACAGACACACACAATGACACACAACAACAACAACAACCGCCATTCGCCACTAAGTGGCGGTGACGTCACCACGACGCTTGTGCCAGGCTATGTGCACCCTGAGGCCACGTGAAGTGTCGAACGCCCGCTGGCAGGAGGTCACGGGGCAGACCCAGGTGCCACGGGTCGACTGACTGAGATGACTGGCTGATGCACCACCTGTGCCCCCTACTGTGCCAACCTGCTGTGCTTTAGCCACCCGGCGCTCCGCCACTTAGTGGTGAATGGCGGCTGTTGTTGTGTAGTGTGTGTAGTAGTGTGTGTAGTAGTGTGTGTAATGGATGAGTGAGTGAGTTAATTGGGTGAGTGAGTGGGTGAATGAGTGGGTGGGTGGGTGAGTGGATGGGTGGGTGGGTGAGTGAGTGGGTGAGTGAGTGGGTGGGTGAGTGGGGGGGTGGGTGGATGATTGAGTGAGTGGGTGAGTGAGTGGGTGGGTGGGTGAGTGGGTGAGTGAGTGGGTTAGTGAGCGGGTGGGTGAGTGAGTGAGTGGGTGAGTGAGTGGGTGGGTGAGTGATTGGGTGGGTGAGTATGTGGGTGGGTGAGTGAGTGAGTGGGTTAGTGAGTGGGTGGGTGAGTGAGTTAGTGAGTGAGTGGGTGAGTGAGTGAGTGGGTGGGTGAGTGAGTGGGTGGGTGAGTGAGTGGGTGGGTGGGTGAGTGAGTGGGTGGGTGAGTGGGTGGGTGAGTGGGTGGGTGAGTGAGTGAGTGAGTGGGTTAGTGAGTGGGTGGGTGAGTGAGTGGGTGAGTGAGTGGGTGAGTGAGTGGGTGGGTGAGTGAGTGGGTGGGTGGGTGGGTGAGTGAGTGGGTGGGTGAGTGGGTGGGTGAGTGGGTGGGTGGGTTAGTTTGTGGGTGGGTGAGTGAGTGGGTGAGTGAGTGAGTGGGTGAGCGAGTGGATGAGCACACTCACTCCACACACACACAGACGCACACAGACACACACACACAGACACACACACACAGACACACACACACACAGACACACACAGAGACACACACACAGACACACAGACACACACACAGACACACACACACAGACACACACACACAGACACACACAATGACACACAACAACAACAACAACCGCCATTCGCCACTAAGTGGCGGTGACGTCACCACGACGCTTGTGCCAGGCTATGTGCACCCTGAGGCCACGTGAAGTGTCGAACGCCCGCTGGCAGGAGGTCACGGGGCAGACCCAGGTGCCACGGGTCGACTGACTGAGATGACTGGCTGATGCACCACCTGTGCCCCCTACTGTGCCAACCTGCTGTGCTTTAGCCACCCGGCGCTCCGCTCGCTGTTGTGAGCGTCGCTCCTCCGCCCTCCGTTGTTGTTGGAGGGCGACTGCCTCCAACTGCCCAGTAGCATCCTTCACGAGCCTCCTCCACAGAGGCCGATCTTGACACCGCTGGTACCAGTCATCGGCAAGTCCACTCAGCTCCACGTCCTCCTGTACCACATCACTCCATCTCTTCTCTAGCCCGTGCCGCGCCCGCTTAGCCCCCTCAATCCGGCCAAACAAAAGCTGTTTCGGCATGCGGTGGCTGGGCATGCGGGCTACATGACCCAGCCATCGCAGCCTTGCCTGCCGGAGGAGCTCACCGATGGGACCCTGCCCAGATCTTTCAAGGATTTGTGAGCTCCTCACACAATCCAGTCTGGTTAAACCCAGGATGGATCGTAGGCAGGTCAGCCTAAATGTTTCTAACCGGCGAAGATGTTCCATTAGGGGGGTCCACGTTTCGCAAGCGTAGAGAAGGGAGGGAATGACCGTGGCCGAGAAGACCTGAAGCTTAGTGCGGAGCGACAGACCAGGTAGCTTCCACACAGCGTTACGCAACCGATGAAAAGATATTGCCGCTCGACTGATTCGGAGTGAGACCTCTGCTGTTAAACTGGAGCCAGTCATAAGCACACTGCCCAGGTATGGGAAACTCTCCACTCTCTCCACAACTGCCCCATCACCGATTGGGAGTTGTGGGGGTGGAGTGTCCGATGGTACAAAATACCCAGGCAGGTGCTTAGTTTTGGTGGGGCTGATGGTAAGGCCCCACCTCTTAGTGGCACGCTCCAGTCTCAGCAGCAGCGTCTGCAACTCCTCCTCTGACTGAGCAGCTATTACCAAGTCATCAGCATACATAACGTGGTTGAGCAATAGGGAGCCATCCCTTGACCGCACCCGGGCATCGATTAGCCTCCCATTATATCTGTACCATATGGAGATTCCCCCGGTACAGCTATTGAAGGCTTCACGAACTACGTGGTCAAAATAGATGTTAAATAATGTGGGAGCCAGAGGACATCCCTGTCGCACCCCAAGGTGTACAGGGAATGGCTCTGACTCCCGGCCACGTAGTTTTACCCGGGCCCGCTCACCATCATGAAGGTCCTTAATGATCGTGAGCAGAGGGTCAGGTACTCCAAAAGCACGAAGAACGACCCAGAGCCCAGGCCTACTGATGGTATCATAGGCCTTGACCAGGTCAATAAAGCAGAGATGTAGGTCTTGTTGGAATTCCCTACACCTCTGCTGTAGCAGACGGACAGAAAATATGGCATCTGTGCAGGACCGCCCTTTCCTGAAACCGCATTGACACACACACACAGACACACACACACACACAGACACACACACACAGACACAGACAGCTGCCCAGCCACAGATATGATTCTCCTGCAGCAGCTGCGCCACGCCGATCAGATTCAACATTTACAGCAGGCTGGTTATAGTGTAGTGTATAGTGTAGTGTATAGTGTAGTGTATAGTGTAGTGTATAGTGTATAGTGTAGTGTATAGTGTAGTGTATAGTGTAGTGTATAGTGTAGTGTAGTGTATAGTGTAGTGTATAGTGTAGTGTATAGTGTAGTATATAGTGTAGTATATAGTGTATAGTGTAGTGTATAGTGTAGTGTATAGTGTAGTATATAGTGTATAGTGTAGTGTATAGTGTAGTGTATTGTGTAGTGTATAGTGTAGTGTATAGTGTATAGTGTAGTGTATAGTGTAGTGTATAGTGTAGTGTAGTGTATAGTGTAGTGTATAGTGTAGTGTATAGTGTAGTGTATAGTGTAGACACACACACACAAACACACACACACACAGACACACACACACAGACACACACAGACACACACAGACACACACACAGACACACACAGACACACAAACACAGACACACGCACACACACACATACACACACATACACAGACACACATACAGACACACACAGACACACACACAGACACACACACATACACACACATACACACAGACACACACACAGAAACACACACAGACACACACACAGACACACACACAGACACACACACAGACACACACAATGACACACACACACAGACACACACACACACAGACACACACACACAGACACAGACAGCTGCCCAGCCACAGATATGATTCTCCTGCAGCAGCTGCGCCACGCCGATCAGATTCAACATTTACAGCAGGCTGGTTATAGTGTAGTGTATAGTGTAGTGTATAGTGTGTAGTGTATAGTGTAGTGTATAGTGTAGTGTATAGTGTATAGTGTAGTGTATAGTGTAGTGTATAGTATAGTGTATAGTGTAGTGTATAGTGTAGTGTATAGTGTAGTGTATAGTGTATAGTGTAGTGTATAGTAGTTTATAGTGTAGTGTATAGTGTAGTGTATAGTGTAGTATATAGTGTATAGTGTAGTAGTGTATAGTGTAGTGTATAGTGTAGTGTATAGTGTAGTGTAGTAGTGTATAGTGTAGTGTATAGTGTAGTGTATAGTGTATTGTATAGTGTAGTGTGTAGTGTAGTGTATAGTGTAGTGTATAGTGTAGTGTATAGTGTAGTGTATAGTGTAGTGTAGTGTATAGTGTATAGTGTAGTGTATAGTGTAGTGTATAGTATAGTGTATAGTGTAGTGTATAGTGTAGTGTATAGTGTAGTGTATAGTGTATAGTGTAGTGTATAGTAGTTTATAGTGTAGTGTATAGTGTAGTGTATAGTGTAGTATATAGTGTATAGTGTAGTGTATAGTGTAGTGTATAGTGTAGTGTATAGTGTAGTGTATAGTATAGTGTAGTGTATAGTGTAGTGTATAGTGTAGTGTATAGTGTAGTGTATAGTGTAGTGTATAGTGTAGTGTATAGTGTATAGTGTAGTGTATAGTAGTTTATAGTGTAGTGTATAGTGTAGTGTATAGTGTGTATAGTGTATAGTGTAGTGTATAGTGTAGTGTATAGTGTGTAGTGTATAGTGTAGTGTATAGTGTAGTGTGTAGTGTATAGTGTAGTGTAGTGTATAGTGTAGTGTATAGTGTAGTGTATAGTGTAGTGTATAGTGTAGTGTATAGTGTAGTGTATAGTGAATGTATAGTGTAGTGTATAGTGTAGTGTATAGTGTATAGTATAGTGTATAGTATAGTGTATAGTGTAGTGTATAGTGTAGTGTATAGTGTAGTGTATAGTGTATAGTGTAGTGTATAGTGTATAGTAGTGTGTAGTAGTGTATAGTGTAGTGTATAGTGTAGTGTATAGTGAAGTGTATAGTGTAGTGTATAGTGTAGTGTATAGTGTAGTGTATAGTGTAGTGTATAGTATAGTGTATAGTGTAGTGTATACTGTAGTGTATAGTGTAGTATATAGTGTATAGTGTAGTGTATAGTGTAGTGTATAGTGTAGTGTATAGTATAGTATAGTGTATAGTGTAGTGTATAGTGTAGTGTATAGTGTAGTGTATAGTGTATAGTGTAGTGTATAGTAGTTTATAGTGTAGTGTATAGTGTAGTGTATAGTGTGTATAGTGTATAGTGTAGTGTATAGTGTAGTGTATAGTGTGTAGTGTATAGTGTAGTGTATAGTGTAGTGTGTAGTGTATAGTGTAGTGTATAGTGTAGTGTATAGTGTAGTGTATAGTGTATAGTGTAGTGTATAGTGTAGTGTATAGTGTAGTGTATAGTGAATGTATAGTGTAGTGTATAGTGTAGTGTAGTGTATAGTGTAGTGTATAGTGTAGTGTATAGTGTAGTATATAGTGTAGTATATAGTGTATAGTGTAGTGTATAGTGTAGTGTATAGTGTAGTATATAGTGTATAGTGTAGTGTATAGTGTAGTGTATTGTGTAGTGTATAGTGTAGTGTATAGTGTATAGTGTAGTGTATAGTGTAGTGTATAGTGTAGTGTAGTGTATAGTGTAGTGTATAGTGTAGTGTATAGTGTAGTGTATAGTGTAGACACACACACACAAACACACACACACACACAGACACACACACACAGACACACACAGACACACACAGACACACACACAGACACACACAGACACACAAACACAGACACACGCACACACACACATACACACACATACACAGACACACATACAGACACACACAGACACACACACAGACACACACACATACACACACATACACACAGACACACACACAGAAACACACACAGACACACACACAGACACACACACAGACACACACACAGACACACACAATGACACACACACACAGACACACACACACACAGACACACACACACAGACACAGACAGCTGCCCAGCCACAGATATGATTCTCCTGCAGCAGCTGCGCCACGCCGATCAGATTCAACATTTACAGCAGGCTGGTTATAGTGTAGTGTATAGTGTAGTGTATAGTGTGTAGTGTATAGTGTAGTGTATAGTGTAGTGTATAGTGTATAGTGTAGTGTATAGTGTAGTGTATAGTATAGTGTATAGTGTAGTGTATAGTGTAGTGTATAGTGTAGTGTATAGTGTATAGTGTAGTGTATAGTAGTTTATAGTGTAGTGTATAGTGTAGTGTATAGTGTAGTATATAGTGTATAGTGTAGTAGTGTATAGTGTAGTGTATAGTGTAGTGTATAGTGTAGTGTAGTAGTGTATAGTGTAGTGTATAGTGTAGTGTATAGTGTATTGTATAGTGTAGTGTGTAGTGTAGTGTATAGTGTAGTGTATAGTGTAGTGTATAGTGTAGTGTATAGTGTAGTGTAGTGTATAGTGTATAGTGTAGTGTATAGTGTAGTGTATAGTATAGTGTATAGTGTAGTGTATAGTGTAGTGTATAGTGTAGTGTATAGTGTATAGTGTAGTGTATAGTAGTTTATAGTGTAGTGTATAGTGTAGTGTATAGTGTAGTATATAGTGTATAGTGTAGTGTATAGTGTAGTGTATAGTGTAGTGTATAGTGTAGTGTATAGTATAGTGTAGTGTATAGTGTAGTGTATAGTGTAGTGTATAGTGTAGTGTATAGTGTAGTGTATAGTGTAGTGTATAGTGTATAGTGTAGTGTATAGTAGTTTATAGTGTAGTGTATAGTGTAGTGTATAGTGTGTATAGTGTATAGTGTAGTGTATAGTGTAGTGTATAGTGTGTAGTGTATAGTGTAGTGTATAGTGTAGTGTGTAGTGTATAGTGTAGTGTAGTGTATAGTGTAGTGTATAGTGTAGTGTATAGTGTAGTGTATAGTGTAGTGTATAGTGTAGTGTATAGTGAATGTATAGTGTAGTGTATAGTGTAGTGTATAGTGTATAGTATAGTGTATAGTATAGTGTATAGTGTAGTGTATAGTGTAGTGTATAGTGTAGTGTATAGTGTATAGTGTAGTGTATAGTGTATAGTAGTGTGTAGTAGTGTATAGTGTAGTGTATAGTGTAGTGTATAGTGAAGTGTATAGTGTAGTGTATAGTGTAGTGTATAGTGTAGTGTATAGTGTAGTGTATAGTATAGTGTATAGTGTAGTGTATACTGTAGTGTATAGTGTAGTATATAGTGTATAGTGTAGTGTATAGTGTAGTGTATAGTGTAGTGTATAGTATAGTATAGTGTATAGTGTAGTGTATAGTGTAGTGTATAGTGTAGTGTATAGTGTATAGTGTAGTGTATAGTAGTTTATAGTGTAGTGTATAGTGTAGTGTATAGTGTGTATAGTGTATAGTGTAGTGTATAGTGTAGTGTATAGTGTGTAGTGTATAGTGTAGTGTATAGTGTAGTGTGTAGTGTATAGTGTAGTGTATAGTGTAGTGTATAGTGTAGTGTATAGTGTATAGTGTAGTGTATAGTGTAGTGTATAGTGTAGTGTATAGTGAATGTATAGTGTAGTGTATAGTGTAGTGTATAGTGTATAGTATAGTGTATAGTATAGTGTATAGTGTAGTGTATAGTGTAGTGTATAGTGTAGTGTATAGTGTATAGTGTAGTGTATAGTGTATAGTGTAGTGTATAGTGTATAGTAGTGTGTAGTAGTGTATAGTGTAGTGTATAGTGTAGTGTATAGTGAAGTGTATAGTGAAGTGTATAGTGTAGTGTATAGTGTAGTGTATAGTGTAGTGTATAGTGTAGTGTATAGTGTAGTATCGTAGACAACTACTCCCAACGCAGTTATGATCTCCCCACCAGCAGCTCAGCTGACCCCTTTTCTGAGTCGCTTTTCCGTTCGGGCGGCCTGCAAACTTCACGAACATCAGCAGCAAATTCGATATCGAAAACCTCCCGCCCTGGTGAGAGGGATATCCACGAAAGCCATAGGCTTCAAATTTTTCATTTCTTTCAAAAGGAAACGTCACGTTCGTAACGTCACGTGACCTATTTATTTATTTTTGTGTATGCTCTGACTTTAACATAGCTCTTTCTGTGACCAGTCACAAGCTAATCACTCAGTTATTTCAATGCTAAATTCGCCTAGTTATTTCAATGCTAAATTCTCCTGTTTAATTTGTTCTAGGTGCCTCTGTGGATGTGTATGCTCTGACTTTAACATAGCTATTTCTGCGACCAGTCACAAGCTAATCACTCAGCTATTTCAATGCTAAATTCTCCTGTTTGATTTGTACTAGGTGCCTCTGTGTATGTGTAGGCTTTAACTTTAACATAGCCATTTCTGTGACCAGTCACAAGCTAATCACTCAGCCATTTCAATGCTAAATTCTCCTGTTTGATTTGTACTAGGTGCCTCTGTGGATGTATATGCTCTGACTTTAACATAGCCATTTCTGTGACCAGTCACGAGCTAATCACTCAGCCATTTCCATGCTAAATTCTCCTGTTTGATTTGTACTAGGTGCCTCTGTGGATGTGTATACTTTGACTTTAACAGAGCCATTTCTGTGACCAGTCACAAGCTAATCACTCAGCTATTTCAATGCTAAATTCTATGCTAATTCCTTTGTCAAGGGGTGCCTCTGCGGATGTGTATGCTTTAACTTAGCTATTTCAATGCTAAATTCTCCTGTTTGATTTGTACTAGGTGCCTCTGTGGATGTGGATGCTCTGACTTTAACATAGCCATTTCTGTGACCAGTCACAAGCTAATCACTCAGCTATTTCAATGCTAAATTCTCCTGTTTGATTTGTACTAGGTGCCTCTGTGGATGTGGATGCTCTGACTTTAACATAGCCATTTCTGTGACCAGTCACAAGCTAATCACTCAGCCATTTCAATGCTAAATTCTCCTGTTTGAATTGTACTAGGTGCCTCTGTGGATGTATATGCTCTGACTTTAACATAGCTATTTCTGTGACCAGTCACAAGCTAATTACTCAGCCATTTCAATGCTAAATTCTCCTGTTTGATTTGTATTAGGTGCCTCTGTGAATGTATATGCTCTGACTTTAACATAGCTATTTCTGTGACCAGTCACAAGCTAATTACTCAGCTATCTCAATGCTAAATTCTATGCTAATTCCTTTGTCAAGGGGTGCCTCTCCGGATGTGTATGCTTTAACTTAGCCATTTCAATGCTAAATTCTCCTGTTTGATTTGTACTAGGTGCCTCTGTGGATGTGTAGTCTGTAACTTTAACATAGCCATTTCTGTGACCAGTCACAAGCTAATTACTCAGCTATTTCAATGCTGAATTCTCCTGTTTGATTTGTACTAGGTGCCTCTGTGAATGTGTATGCTTTGACTTTAACATAGCTATTTCTGTGACCAGTCACAAGCTAATCACTCAGCTATTTCAATGCTAAATTCTATGCTAATTCCTTTGTCAAGGGGTGCCTCTGTGGATGTGTAGTCTTTGACTTTAACATAAGCCATTTCTGTGACCAGTCACAAGCTAATCACTCAGCTATTTCAATGCTAAATTCTCCTGTTTGATTTGTACTAGGTGCCTTTGTGGATGTGTAGTCTTTAACTTTAACATAGCCATTTCTGTGACCAGTCACAAGCTAATTACTCAGCCATTTCAATGCTAAATTCTCCTGTTTGATTTGTACTAGGTGCCTCTGTGGATGTGTATGCTCTGACTTTAACATAGCCATTTTTGTGACCAGTCACAAGCTAATCACTCAGCTATTTCAATGCTAAATTCTCCTGTTTGATTTGTACTAGGTGCCTCTGTGGATGTGTAGGCTTTTACTTTAACATAAGCCATTTCTGCGACCAGTTACAAGCTAATCACTCAGCTATTTCAATGCTAAATTCTCCTGTTTGATTTGTACTAGGTGCCTCTGTGGATGTGTAGGATTTGACTTTAACATAAGCCATTTCTGTGACCAGTCACAAGCTAATCACTCAGCCATTTCAATGCTAAATTCTCCTGTTTGATTTGTACTAGGTGCCTCTGTGGATGTATATACTCTGACTTTAACATAGCTATTTCTGCGACCAGTCACAAGCTAATCACTCAGCTATCTCAATGCTAAATTCTCCTGTTTGATTTGTACTAGGTGCCTCTGTGGATGTGTAGTCTTTGACTTTAACATAGCCATTTCTGTGACCAGTCACAAGCTAATTACTCAGCCATTTCAATGCTAAATTCACCTGTTTGATTTGTACTAGGTGCCTCTGTGGATGTGTAGTCTTTAACTTTAACATAGCCATTTCTGTGACCAGTCACAAGCTAATCACTCAGCTATTTCAATGCTAAATACTCCTGTTTGATTTGTACTAGGTGCCTCTGTGGATGTGTAGGCTTTTACTTTAACATAAGCCATTTCTGCGACCAGTTACAAGCTAATCACTCAGCTATTTCAATGCTAAATTCTCCTGTTTGATTTGTACTAGGTGCCTCTGTGGATGTGTAGGCTTTGACTTTAACATAAGCCATTTCTGTGACCAGTCACAAGCTAATCACTCAGCCATTTCAATGCTAAATTCTCCTGTTTGATTTGTAATAGGTGCCTCTGTGGATGTGTATGCTTTGACTTTAACATAGCTATTTCTGTGACCAGTCACAAGCTAATCACTCAGCTATTTCAATGCTAAATTCTCCTGTTTGATTTGTACTAGGTGCCTCTGTGGATGTGTAGGCTTTGACTTTAACATAGCTATTTCTGTGACCAGTCACAAGCTAATCACTCAGCCATTTCAATGCTAAATTCTCCTGTTTGATTTGTACTAGGTGCCTCTGTGGATGTATATACTCTGACTTTAACATAGCTATTTCTGTGACCAGTCACAAGCTAATCACTCAGCTATTTCAATGCTAAATTCTATGCTAATTCCTTTGTCAAGGGGTGCCTCTGCGGATGTGTATGCTTTAACTTAGCTATTTCAATGCTAAATTCTCCTGTTTTATTTGTACTAGGTGCTTCTGTGGATGTGTAGTCTTTAACTTTAACATAGCTATTTCTGTGACCAGTCACAAGCTAATCACTCAGCTATTTCAATGCTAAATTCTCCTGTTTGATTTGTACTAGTTGCCTCTGTGGATGTGTATGCTCTGACTTTAACATAGCCATTTCTGTGACCAGTCACAAGCTAATCACTCAGCTATCTCAATGCTAAATTCTCCTGTTTGATTTGTACTAGGTGCCTCTGTGGATGTGTATGCTTTAACTTAGCTATTTCAATGCTAAATTCTCCTGTTTGATTTGTACTAGATGCCTCTGTGGATGTATATGCTTTAACTTTAACATAGCTATTTCTGTGACCAGTCAGAAGCTAATCACTCAGCCATTTCAATGCTAAATTCTATGCTAATTCCTTTGTCAAGGCGCTTTGTTTCATCTCACACAGCTTAAAGGTCGCGATCTGAGCGTGGCTTTTTCACTCCAGCGCCGTCCTACCAGACCAGTCTCGTCCCCTTCACCTGATGAAGGCCGCTTGTGTTGTGGCCTGAAACGTCGTGATTCATTGCTATTTTATTTTCACCTACGTGGTGACTTTAGCCAACAGAACCAAAGAGTTTTTTTTATTTTTGGCCTTTATCTTCAGCGGCATTAACGCAACAACTCTGGCTTGTTCGGGCGCACGACGTTCAGGGGTTTCATTACGGCACGTGCTGTCACACAGATAAAGGTGGCCCCAGGTAGCCTCTAGCAGGGCTGTAGGGGCAAGTGCTGAGACACAGATAAAGGTGTTCCAACCAGGTAGCCTCTAGTAGGGCTGTAGGGGCAAGTGCTGAGACACAGATAAAGGTGTTCCAACCAGGTAGCCTCTAGCAGGGCTGTAGGGGCAAGTGCTGGCTATTGTACACACAGATAAAGGTGTTCCCCCAGGTAGCCTCTAGCAGGGCTGTAGGGGCAAGTGCTGAGACACAGATAAAGGTGTTCCAACCAGGTAGCCTCTAGCAGGGCTGTAGGGGCAAGTGCTGGCTATTGTACACACAGATAAAGGTGTTCCCCCAGGTAGCCTCTAGCAGGGGTGTAGGGGCAAGTGCTGAGACACAGATAAAGGTGTTCCAACCAGGTAGCCTCTAGCAGGGCTGTAGGGGCAAGTGCTGAGACACAGATAAAGGTGTTCCAACCAGGTAGCCTCTAGGAGGGCTGTAGGGGCAAGTGCTCGCTATTGTAAACACACAGATAAAGGTGTTCCCCCAGGTAGCCTCTAGCAGGGCTGTAGGGGCAAGTGCTGTTACACAGATAAAGGTGTTCCAACCAGGTAGCCTCTAGCAGGGCTGTAGGGGCAAGTGCTGAGACACAGATAAAGGTGTTCCAACCAGGTAGCCTCTAGCAGGGCTGTAGGGGCAAGTGCTGTCACACAGATAAAGGTGTTCCCCCAGGTAGCCTCTAGCAGGGCTGTAGGGGCAAGTGCTGTCACACAGACAAAGGTGCCCCCCAGGTAGCCTCTAGCAGGGCTCTAGGGGCAAGTGCTGAGAGACACAGACAAAGCTCCCCCGGGTAGCCTCTAGCAGGGCTGTAGGGGCAAGTGCTGAGAGACACAGACAAAGCTCCCCCAGGTAGCCTCTAGCAGGGCTGTAGGGGCAAGTGCTGTTACACAGACACAGCTCCCCCAGGTAGCCTCTAGCAGGGCTGTAGAGGCAAGTGCTCGCTATTGTACACACAGATAAAGGTGTCCCCAGGTAGCCTCTAGCAGGGCTGTAGGGGCAAGTGCTGTCACACAGATAAAGGTGCCACCAGGTAGCCTCTAGCAGGGCTTTAGGGGCAAGTGATGGCTATTGTACACACAGGCAAAGGTACCCCCAGGTAGCCTCTAGCAGGGCAGTAGGGGCAAGTGCTGTTAGTAGCGAGTAGTAGCAGCAGCAGCATCGCCTATGAAGACTACTGGCACTGAGAGAGAGAGAGATGGAGAGTTGAGTGAGTGAGAGTTAGTGAGAGTGAGTGTGAGTGAGTGTGAGTGAGTGTGAGTGAGTGAGAGAGTGAGTGAATGAGAGAGTGAGCGAGTGGCTGAGTGAGTGGCTGAGTGGCTGAGTGAGTGAGAGAGTGAGTGAGTGGCTGAGTGAGAGAGTGAGAGAGTGAGTGAGTGAGAGAGTGAGTGAGTGGCTGAGTGAGAGAGTGAGTGAGTGAGAGGGTGAGTGGCTGAGTTTCTGAGTGAGAGAATGAGTGGCTGAGTGAGTGGCTGAGTGGCTGAGTGAGTGAGTGAGAGAGTGAGTGAGTGAGTGGCTGAGTGAGAGAATGAGAGAGTGAGTGGCTGAGTGAGTGAGTGGGTGAGTGGCTGAGTGAGTGAGAGAGTGAGTGAGTGGCTGAGTGAGTGAGTCGCTGAGTGGCTGAGTGAGTGAGAGAGTGGCTGAGTGAGAGAGTGAGTGAGTGAGTAGCTGAGTGAGTGGCTGAGTGGCTGAGTGAGTAAGTGAGTGAGTGGCTGAGTGAGTGAGAGAGTGAGTGAGTGAGAGAGAGTGAGTGAGTGAGTGAGAGAGTGAGTGAGTGGCTCAGTGAGAGAGTGAGTGAGTGAGTGGCTGAGTGAGAGAGAGAGTGGCTGAGTGAGAGAGTGAGTGAGTGGCTGAGTGAGTGAGTGAGTGGCTGAGTGAGTGAGTGAGAGAGTGAGTGAGAGAGTGAGTGGCTGAGTGAGTGAGAGAGTGGCTGAGTGAGAGAGTGAGTGAGTGGCTGAGTGAGTGAGTGGCTGAGTGAGTGAGTGAGAGAGTGAGTGAGAGAGTGAGTGGCTGAGTGAGTGAGTGAGAGAGTGGCTGAGTGAGTGGCTGAGTGAGTGGCTGAGTGAGTGGCTGAGTGGCTGAGTGAGTGAGTGAGAGAGTGAGTGAGAGAGTGAGTGGCTGAGTGAGTGGCTGAGTGGCTGAGTGAGTGGCTGAGTGAGTGAGTGAGAGAGTGAGTGTGTGCCTAATTGAGAGAGAGAGTGAGTGGCTGAGTGAGTGAGTGAGTGGCTGAGTGAGTGTGAGAGAGAGAGTGAGTGAGTGAGTGGCTGAGTGAGTGAGTGAGTGGCTGAGTGAGTGGCTGAGTGGCTGAGTGAGTGAGTGAGAGAGTGAGTGAGAGAGTGAGTGGCTGAGTGAGTGGCTGAGTGGCTGAGTGAGTGGCTGAGTGAGTGAGTGAGAGAGTGAGTGAGTGGCTGAGTGAGAGAGAGAGTGAGTGGCTGAGTGAGTGAGTGAGTGGCTGAGTGAGTGTGAGAGAGAGAGTGAGTGAGTGAGTGGCTGAGAGAGTGAGTGAGTGGCTGAGTGAGTGAGTGGCTGAGTGAATGAGTGGCTGAGTGAGTGAGTGAGTGGCTGAGCGAGTGAGTGGGTGAGGGAGTGAGAGAGTGAGTGGCTGAGAGAGTGAGTGAGTGGCTGAGTGAGTGAGTGGCTGAGTGAGTGAGTGACTGAGTGAGTGAGTGAGTGGCTGAGCGAGTGAGTGGGTGAGTGAGTGAGAGAGTGAGTGGCTGAGTGGCTGAGTGAGTGAGTGAGAGAGTGAGTGAGAGAGTGAGTGGCTGAGTGAGTGAGTGAGAGAGTGAGTGAGTGGCTGAGTGAGTGAGTGGCTGAGTGAGTGGCTGAGCGAGTGAGTGGGTGAGTGAGTGAGAGAGTGAGTGGCTGAGTGGCTGAGTGAGTGGCTGAGCGAGTGAGTGAGTGAGTGAGTGGCTGAGCGAGTGAGTGGGTGAGTGAGTGAGAGAGTGAGTGGCTGAGTGGCTGAGTGAGTGGCTGAGCGAGTGAGTGAGTGAGTGGCTGAGCGAGTGAGTGAGTGAGAGAGTGAGTGAGTGGCTGAGTGAGTGAGTGAGTGGCTGAGTGAGTGAGTGAGTGGCTGAGTGAGTGAGTGAGAGAGTGAGTGAGAGAGTGAGTGGCTGAGTGAGTGAGTGAGAGAGTGGCTGAGTGAGAGAGTGAGTGAGTGGCTGAGTGAGTGAGTGAGTGGCTGAGTGAGTGAGTGAGAGGGTGAGTGAGAGAGTGAGTGGCTGAGTGAGTGAGTGAGAGAGTGGCTGAGTGAGTGGCTGAGTGAGTGGCTGAGTGAGTGGCTGAGTGGCTGAGTGAGTGAGTGAGAGAGTGAGTGAGAGAGTGAGTGGCTGAGTGAGTGGCTGAGTGGCTGAGTGAGTGGCTGAGTGAGTGAGTGAGAGAGTGAGTGAGTGGCTGAGTGAGAGAGAGAGTGAGTGGCTGAGTGAGTGAGTGAGTGGCTGAGTGAGTGTGAGAGAGAGAGTGAGTGAGTGAGTGGCTGAGTGAGTGAGTGAGTGGCTGAGTGAGTGAGTGAGAGAGTGGCTGAGTGAGTGGCTGAGTGAGTGGCTGAGTGAGTGGCTGAGTGGCTGAGTGAGTGAGTGAGAGAGTGAGTGAGAGAGTGAGTGGCTGAGTGAGTGGCTGAGTGGCTGAGTGAGTGGCTGAGTGAGTGAGTGAGAGAGTGAGTGAGTGGCTGAGTGAGAGAGAGAGTGAGTGGCTGAGTGAGTGAGTGAGTGGCTGAGTGAGTGTGAGAGAGAGAGTGAGTGAGTGAGTGGCTGAGAGAGTGAGTGAGTGGCTGAGTGAGTGAGTGGCTGAGTGAGTGAGTGGCTGAGTGAGTGAGTGAGTGGCTGAGCGAGTGAGTGGGTGAGGGAGTGAGAGAGTGAGTGGCTGAGAGAGTGAGTGAGTGGCTGAGTGAGTGAGTGGCTGAGTGAGTGAGTGGCTGAGTGAGTGAGTGAGTGGCTGAGCGAGTGAGTGGGTGAGGGAGTGAGAGAGTGAGTGGCTGAGAGAGTGAGTGAGTGGCTGAGTGAGTGAGTGGCTGAGTGAGTGAGTGGCTGAGTGAGTGAGTGAGTGGCTGAGCGAGTGAGTGGGTGAGTGAGTGAGAGAGTGAGTGGCTGAGTGGCTGAGTGAGTGAGTGAGAGAGTGAGTGAGAGAGTGAGTGGCTGAGTGAGTGAGTGAGAGAGTGAGTGAGTGGCTGAGTGAGTGAGTGGCTGAGTGAGTGGCTGAGCGAGTGAGTGGGTGAGTGAGTGAGAGAGTGAGTGGCTGAGTGAGTGAGTGGCTGAGTGAGTGAGTGGCTGAGTGAGTGAGTGGGTGAGTGAGTGAGAGAGTGAGTGGCTGAGTGGCTGAGTGAGTGAGATACTGAGTCAGGAGGTCACCCTGTCTGGGCTATTCGCGTCTCTAGGGATGCGATAAGCGGAGCGACTGTGAACTAAACTCCGTGTCCTGTGGGTTAGTGGGTTAGTGAGTCGGTGAGTGAGTGGGTGGGTGAGTGGGTGGGTGAGTAGGTGAGTGAGTGGGTGAGTGATTGGGTGAGTGAGTGGGTGAGGCAGTGAGTGAGTGGGTGAGTGAGTCGGTGAGTGAGTGAGTGGGTGAGTGGGTGGGTGGGTGAGTGAGTGGGTGAGTGAGTGGGTGAGTGAGTGAGTGGGTGAATGAGTGTGTGAGTGATTGGGTGGTTGAGTCGGTGGGTGGGTGAGTGAGTGAGTGGGTGAGTGATTGGGTGAGTGAGTGAGTGGGTGAGTGGGTGGGTGGGTGAGTGCGTGGGTGAGTGAGTGTGTGAGTGATTGGGTGGGGGAGTCGGTGGGTGGGTGAGTGAGTGAGGTGTGAGTGAGTGAATGGGTGAGTGAGTGGGTGAGTGAGTGGGTCGGTGCGTGAGTGAGTGAGTGGGTGAGTGATTGGGTGAGTGAGTGAGTGGGTGAGGCAGTGAGTGAGTGGGTGAGTGAGTCGGTGAGTGAGTGAGTGGGTGGGTGGGTGAGTGGGTGGGTGAGTGAGTTGGTGGGTGGGTGAGTGAGTGAGTGGGTAGGTAGTGAGTGGGTGAGAGAGTGGGTGGGTGAGTGAGTGATTGGGTGAGTGGGTGTGTGTGTGGGTGAGTGATTGGGTGGGTGAGTGGGTGAGTGAGTGGGTGGGTGAGTGAGTGTGTAGGTGAGTGGGTGGGTAAATGAGTGATTGGGTTAGTGTGTGAGTGATTGAGTGGGTGAGTGGGTGAGTGTATGAGTTGGTGAGTGGGTGGGTGAGTGAGTTGGTGGGTGGGTGAGTGAGTGAGTGGGTGTGTGAGTGGATGGGTGAGTGAGTCAGTGAGTGAGTGAGTGGGTGAGTGGGTGTGTAAGGGAGTGATTGGGTGAGTGAGTGAGTGAGTGGGTGAGTGAATGAGTGAGTGAGTGGATGAGTGGGTGAGTGGGTGAGTGAGTGTGTGAGTGGGTGAGTGGGTGGGTGAGTGAGTGGGTGAGTGGGTGGGTGAGTGAGTGCATGGGTGAGTGAGTCAGTGGGTGAGTGAGTGGGTGAGTGAGTGAGTGGGTGAGTGAGTGAGTGGATGGGTGAGTGAGTCAGTAGGTGAGTGGGTGGATGAATGAGTGATTAGGTGAGTGAGTTGGTGAGTGAGTGGGTGGGAGAATGGGTGAGTGAGTGAGTGGGTGAGTGGGTGGTTGAGTGAGTGGGTGGGTGAGTGTGTGGGTGGGAGAATGGGTGAGTGGATGGGTGAGTGAGTCAGTGGGTGAGTGGGTGGGTGAGTGAGTGAGTGGGTGAGTGGGTGGGTGAGTGAGTGGGTGGGTGGGTGAGTGAGTGGGTGAGTGAGTGAGTGGGTGAGTGAGTGAGAGTGTGGGTGAGTGAGTGTGTGGGAGAATGGGTGAGTGAGTGAGTGAGTGGCTAGCTGGGTTTGTGTCTGTGTATGTGTCGTGTGTTTTGAGCGAGTTTATTTGAGTTGTGAGAGAGTTTGGGTTTGAGTGTGTGAGTGTATATTAGGGTGTCATGTGATATTATTGTTAGAGTTGTGATTCTATCTGAGGATGTTGTTTAATGTATTTGAGGATGCGATTATTCGAGTGAGTGGGTGAGTGAGTGGGTGGGTGAGTGAGTGAGTGGGTGAGTGAGTGAGTGGGTGATTGAGTGAGTGAGTGTGTAACTGAGTGGGTGGGTGAGTGGGTGAGTGAGTGAGTGATTGGCTGAGTGGGTGTGTGAGTGAGTGATTGAGTGAGTGGGTGAGTGAGTGGGTGAGTGGGTGGGTGAGTGAGTGGGTGGTTGGGTGGTTGAGTGGGTGGGTGAGTGAGTGAGTGGGTGGGTGGGTGAGTGAGTGAGTGGGTGAGTGAGTGGGTGGGTGAGTGAGTGATTGGGTGAGTGGGTGTGTGAGTGAGTGATTGGGTGGGTCAGTGGGTGAGTGAGTGAGTGAGTGGGTGAGTGAGTGAGTGGGAGAATGTGTGAGTGAGTGGGTGGGTGAGTGAGTGGGTGGGAGAATGGGTGAGTGAGTGAGTGGGTGAGTGGGTGAGTGAGTGGGTGAGTGGGTAGGTGAATGAGTGGGTGGATGGGTGGGTGAGTGGGTGAGTGGGTGGGTGAGTGAGTGAGTGGGTGGGTGGGTGAGTGAGTGAGTGGGTGAGTGAGTGGGTGGGTGAGTGGGTGAGTGAGTGATTGGGTGAGTTGGTGTGTGAGTGAGTGTTTGGGTGGGTCAGTGGGTGAGTGAGTGAGTGGGTGGGAGAATGGGTGAGTGAGTGAGTGGGTGGGTGAGTGAGTGGGTGGGAGAATGAGTGAGTGAGTGGGTGGGTAAGTGAGTGGGTGGGAGAATGGGTGAGTGAGTGGGTGAGTGGGTGGGTGAGTGAGTGGGTGGGTGAGTGAGTGAGTGTGTCCGTGATTGTGTGAGTGGGTGAGTGAGTGAGTGGGTGGGTGAGTGGATTAATGAGTGATTGGGTGAGTGGGTGGGTGAGTGAGTGGGTGGGAGAATGGGTGAGTGAGTGGGTGAGTGGATGAATGAGTGAGTGGGTGAGTGAGTGGTTGAGTGAGTGGGTGGGCGAATGGGTGAGTGAATGAGTGGCTAGCTGGGTTTGTGTCTGTGTATGTATCGTGTGTTTTGAGCGAGTTTATTTGAGTTGTGAGAGAGTTTGGGTTTGAGTGTGTGAGTGTATTCTCGGGTGTCATGTGATATTATTGTTAGAGTTGTGATTCTATCTGAGGATGTTGTTTAATGTTTTTGAGGATGCGATTATTCGAGTGAATGTGAGAGTGAGTGAGTAGGTGAGTGAGTGAGTGGGTGAGTGAGTGGGTGAGTGGGTAAGTGAGTGAGTGAGTGGGTGAGTTGGTGAATGAGTGAGTGAGTGGGTGATTGAGTGATTGGGTGGGTGAATGAGTGAGTGGGTGAGTGAGTGGGTGGGTGAGTGAGTGAGTTGGTGAGTGAGTGGTTGGGTGAGTGGGTGAGTGGGTGAGTGTGTGAGTGAGTGGGTGTGTGAGTGGGTGAGTGAGTGGGTGAGTGGGTGAGTGGGTGAGTGAGTGAGTGGGTGAGTGGGTGGGTGAGTGAGTGATTGGGTGGGTGAGTGGGTGAGTGGGTAAGTATGTGAGTGAGTGGGTGAGTGGGTGAGTGAGTGGGTGAGTGAGTGGGTGAGTGAGTGAGAGGGTGGGTAAGTGAGTGAGTGGTTGAGTTGGTGAATGAGTGAGTGAGTGGGTGAGTGAGTGGGTGATTGAGTGAGTGGGTGGGTGAGTGAGTGAGTGGGTGAGTGAGTGAGTGAGTGGGTGAGTGAGTGAGTGGGTGAGTGAGTGGTTGGGTGAGTGAGTCACTGGGTGAATGCGTGAGTGAGTGAGTGGGTGAGTGAGTGAGTTGGTGATTGAGTGAGTGAGTGGGTGAGTGAGTGAATGGGTGAGTGAGTGAGTGGGTGCGTGAGTCAGTTGGTGAGTGAGTGGGTGAGTTGGTGAGTGAGTGAGTGGGTGAGTGAGTGAGTGGGTGAGTGAGTGGGTGAGTGAGTGGGTGAGTGAGTGTGTGTGTGTGAGTGGGTGAGTGTGTGTGTGTGAGTGTGTGAGTGTGTGTGAGTGTGTGAGTGATTGAGTGAGTGGGTGAGTGACTGGGTGAGTGAGTGTGTGTGTGAGTGGGTGAGTGTGTGTGTGTGAGTGTGTGAGTGTGTGTGTGAGTGGGTGAGTGTGTGTCTGAGTGTGTGAGAGTGTGAGTATGTGTGTGTGATTGTGTGAGTGTGTGTGTGAGTGTGTGTGTGAGTGTGTGTGTGAGTGTGTGTGTGAGTGGGTGAGTGTGAGTGGGTGAGTGAGTGTGTGAGTGTGTGTGTGAGTGTGTGTGTGAGTGTGTGTGTGAGTAGGTGAGTGTGTGTGTGTGAGTGGGTGAGTGAGTGTGTGAGTGTGTGTGTGAGTGTGTGAGTGTGTGTGAGTGTGTGTGTGGGTGAGTGAGTGGGTGAGTGTGCGTGTGAGTGGGTGAGTGTATGTGTGTGTGTGAGTGGGTGAGTGTGTGTGTGAGTGTGTGAGAGTGTGAGTATGTGTGTTTGATTGTGTGAGTGTGTGTGTGTGAGTGTGTGAGTGTGTGTGTGTCTGTGTGTGAGTGTGTGTGAGTGCGGCAAAACAACCCCCTACCTCCTCGCGGTGCCGGACGGGCAACTCTGTCGTGGACAGTGCTGTGGGGGGAGTTCCAATTTTGATTGGCTCCTCCCCTCATGGCGTCTGTGACCACCACAGTGGCTAAACGGGGGCTCTGGACGGGTGCGAGGGGCTGGTAACCCCTCCACCTTCAATTAATTACCACAAAACCACGAATTAAAGTGAAATATGTAACAACTAAGCTTGTGCCGGAGGCCCCGGGGGGCCAGGCGTCTATGACGTCTCCTGGCCAAACCCCAATTGGCGGAGCCAGGAGATTGAATACCTACCCTCGGGGCTACTCCAGAAACAACGAAAAGCCACTACGGGTGGCCACGTGGAATGTTCGAACGCTCACTGCAGAGGAGAGGCTGCCACTCCTCTGTCGGGAGCTGGACCGGTACCGCCTGGATCTATGCGGCATTCAGGAGGTCCGGTGGACCGGCTCTGGCTCCTGCCACCATGAGGGGTGCACAGTCCTCTACTCGGGGCAGCAGACTGCCAAACAACAGGGTGTGGGTCTTCTTTTGAACAAAAGAATGAAGGGGGCGTGGGAGCGTGGCGGTGAGGTGTGGGAAGCTGTAAGCCCCAGGCTACTTTGGGCTCGCCTTCCCATCAACCGGAGGCGAGGAATGGTGGTCGTGGTTACTTATGCCCCCACCGAAGATGAACATCCGTGGAGGGATGCAGGCAAAGCCGATGAGTCAGATGCCTTCTATGACCTCCTGTCACAGGTGCTGGCTAAAGTGGCCCCTCGGGATAGAGTCATCATGTTGGGTGACTTCAATGCCCGAGTTGGTCATGATACTGGCACCTGGTCTGGAGTGATTGGAGGGCATGGGCCAGATCAGCTCAATAACAACGGTAGGAGGCTGCTAGATTTTTGTGCAGCCCATGGGCTTGTAATTACCAACACGCTGTTCCGGCATCGGCGCATCCACACAACATCATGGATGCATGCCGGGTCCAAGCAAGAACATCTGCTGGACTACATAGTGACGGACCAGCGAATGCGAGCCCATGTCCTTGACACCAGGACCTACCGTGGAGCTGATCTGCCCTCTGACCATCGACTAGTCATCTGTAAGATGCGCCTGCCATTCTTCCACTCCGGTGGTGGGTGTACACCCAGGACCCCATTCCAACCTAAAGTGGCCTGGTCTCAGTTATCTGATGAAAGTTGCAAGCGAGAATTTCATCATCGCTTGCGGCTGGGATTGGCATCGTCCCCGACTCCTCCTGATGTCGAGGGTAAATGGGCGAGGTTTAGGACTGTGACTCATGCAGCTGCAATGGCTGCTTTGGGTACGCGGTCCAGACCTCCCCAGACACCCTGGATGACAGAGGAGTTGTTCAGGATGGTTGAGAAAAAGCGACAGGCCCACTGTCATCGGCTACAGAATCCCACGTCAGAGAATGAGGAGGCTTACCGCAGCCTTCGCTCGGAGGTTCGGAGAGCCGTGAGGCGCTGCAAGGATGGGTGGTGGTCGCGGGTTGCTGAGGAGATGGAGTCTGCCTCAGTGGCCCGTGATCACAAAACGCTATTTAACTCCATCAAAAAAGTAACCTGCAGCGCCACACCTATTACCATCATTAGGGGAAAAAACGGTGATCCAATTTCCGACCCCCAGGAACAGGTTCGCAGATTTGCTGAGCATTTCTGTGAGGTCCTGGGGGAGGGAAAATCCCACAGCCAGGAAAACATCGTGGCACAAAGTGAGGATGACCCTGCTGAGGCTGCGGTGCCTCAAATATTGGATGAAGTCACCCCCTGTGAGTGGCTGGCTGAGGTGCCATCTGCTGAGGAAGTATTGAAGGCGATCCGGAGTCTGAGACCAGGAAAGGCAGCGGGCAGAGATGATCTCCCAAGCGAAATGCTGAGGGAGGGTGGCGTTTGTGCACAGACTGCCCTATATGACATCATAACAACAGTCTGGACCACTGGACGGGTTCCGCAGGATTGGAAGGATGCCCTGGTGGTCCCCCTTTTTAAGAAGGGGGACCGCACAGACTGTAACAACTACAGGGGCATCTCACTCCTCAGTGTGCCGGGAAAGGTCCTGGCAAGGATTATTCAGCATCGCCTTGCCAGGCACGCTGAGGAGAGGCTTGCGGAGCCCCAATGCGGTTTCAGGAAAGGGCGGTCCTGCACAGATGCCATATTTTCTGTCCGTCTGCTACAGCAGAGGTGTAGGGAATTCCAACAAGACCTACATCTCTGCTTTATTGACCTGGTCAAGGCCTATGATACCATCAGTAGGCCTGGGCTCTGGGTCGTTCTTCGTGCTTTTGGAGTACCTGACCCTCTGCTCACGATCATTAAGGACCTTCATGATGGTGAGCGGGCCCGGGTAAAACTACGTGGCCGGGAGTCAGAGCCATTCCCTGTACACCTTGGGGTGCGACAGGGATGTCCTCTGGCTCCCACATTATTTAACATCTATTTTGACCACGTAGTTCGTGAAGCCTTCAATAGCTGTACCGGGGGAATCTCCATATGGTACAGATATAATGGGAGGCTAATCGATGCCCGGGTGCGGTCAAGGGATGGCTCCCTATTGCTCAACCACGTTATGTATGCTGATGACTTGGTAATAGCTGCTCAGTCAGAGGAGGAGTTGGAGACGCTGCTGCTGAGACTGGAGCGCGCCACTAAGAGGTGGGGCCTTACCATCAGCCCCACCAAAACTAAGCACCTGCCTGGGTATTTTGTACCATCGGACACTCCACCCCCACAACTCCCAATCGGTGATGGGGCAGTTGTGGAGAGAGTGGAGAGTTTCCCATACCTGGGCAGTGTGCTTATGACTGGCTCCAGTTTAACAGCAGAGGTCTCACTCCGAATCAGTCGAGCGGCAATATCTTTTCATCGGTTGCGTAACGCTGTGTGGAAGCTACCTGGTCTGTCGCTCCGCACTAAGCTTCAGGTCTTCTCGGCCACGGTCATTCCCTCCCTTCTCTACGCTTGCGAAACGTGGACCCCCCTAATGGAACATCTTCGCCGGTTAGAAACATTTAGGCTGACCTGCCTACGATCCATCCTGGGTTTAACCAGACTGGATTGTGTGAGGAGCTCACAAATCCTTGAAAGATCTGGGCAGGGTCCCATCGGTGAGCTCCTCCGGCAGGCAAGGCTGCGATGGCTGGGTCATGTAGCCCGCATGCCCAGCCACCGCATGCCGAAACAGCTTTTGTTTGGCCGGATTGAGGGGGCTAAGCGGGCGCGGCACGGGCTAGAGAAGAGATGGAGTGATGTGGTACAGGAGGACGTGGAGCTGAGTGGACTTGCCGATGACTGGTACCAGCGGTGTCAAGATCGGCCTCTGTGGAGGAGGCTCGTGAAGGATGCTACTGGGCAGTTGGAGGCAGTCGCCCTCCAACAACAACGGAGGGCGGAGGAGCGACGCTCACAACAGCGAGCGGAGCGCCGGGTGGCTAAAGCACAGCAGGTTGGCACAGTAGGGGGCACAGGTGGTGCATCAGCCAGTCGTCTCAGTCAGTCGACCCGTGGCACCTGGGTCTGCCCCGTGACCTCCTGCCAGCGGGCGTTCGACACTTCACGTGGCCTCAGGGTGCACATAGCCTGGCACAAGCGTCGTGGTGACGTCACCGCCACTTAGTGGCGAATGGCGGTTGTTGTTGTTGTTGTGTGAGTGAGTGTGTGAGTGTGTGTGTGAGTGTGTGAGTGTGTGTGAGTGTGTGTGAGTGTGTGTATTTTAGGTGTGAGTGTATTTGTGAGTGTTGTGACTTTATCTGAAGATGTTGTTTAATGTATTTTGGGGATGCGTTTATTCGAATGAATGTGTGAGTGTGTGTGTGAGTTAGTGTGTGTCTGTTTGTGAGTCTGTGTGTGTGTCTGTGTGTGTGTCTGTGTGTGTGTCTGTGTGTGTCTGTGTGTCTGTGTGTGTCTCTGTGCGTGTCTATGTGTGTGTCTGTGTGTCTGTGTGTGTGTCTGTGTGCGTGTCTATGTGTGTGTCTGTGTGTGTGTGTCTGTGTGTGTGTGTCTGTGTGTGTGTCTTTGTGTGTGAGTTAGTGTGTGTCTGTTTGTGTGTGAGTTAGTGTGTGTCTGTGTGCGTGTCTGTGTGCGTGTCTGTGTGTGTGTCCATGTGTGTAGCCACAGTGCCGGTAGCCTTCAATGGCTACTAACAGCACTTGCCCCTACAGCCCTGTTAGAGGCTACCTGGGGAACCTTTGTCTGTGTGTAGTGAACAGCATTTGCCCCTACAGCCCTGTCAGAGTCTACCTGGGGGAGCTTTGTGTGTAGTGAACAGCACTTGCCCTTACAGCCCTGTCAGAGGCTACCTGGGGGAGCTTTGTCTGTGTGTAGTGAACAGCACTTGCCCTTACAGCCCTGTCAGAGGCTACCTGGGGGAGCTTTGTCTGTGTCTGTGTAAGAGCACTTGCCCCTACAGCCCTGTCAGAGGCTACCTGGGGGAGCTTTGTCTGTGTGTAGTGAACAGCACTTGCCCCTACAGCCGTGTCAGAGGCTACCTGGGGGAGCTTTGTCTGTGTGTAGTGAACAGCACTTGCCCCTACAGCCCTGTCAGAGGCTACCTGGGGGAGCTTTGTCTGTGTGTATTGAACAGCACTTGCCCCTACAGCCTTGTCAAAGGCTACCTGGCGGAGCTTTGTCTTTGTGTAGTGAACAGCACTTGCCCCTACAGCCCTATTAGAGGCTACCTGGGGAAGCTTTATCTGTGTGTAGTGAACAGCACTTGCCCCTACAGCCTTGTCAGAGGCTACCTGGGGGAGCTTTGTCTGTGTCTGTGTAAGAGCACTTGCCCCTACAGCACTGTCAGAGGCTACCTGGGGAAGCTTTGTCTGTGTGTAGTGAACAGCACTTGCCCCTACGGCCCTGTCAGAGGCTACCTGGGGGAGCTTTGTCTGTGTGTAGTGAACAGCACTTGCCCCTACAGCCCTGTCAGAGGCTACCTGGGGGAGCCTTGTCTGTGTGTAGTGAACAGCACTTGCCCCTACAGCACTGTCAGAGGCTAACTGGGGAAGCTTTGTCTGTGTGTAGTGAACAGCACTTGCCCCTACAGCCCTGTCAGAGGCTACATGGGGGAGCTTTGTCTGTGTCTAGTGAACAGCACTTGCCCCTACAGCCTTGCTAGAGGCTACCTGGGGGAGCTTTGTCTGTGTGTAGTGAACAGCACTTGCCCCTACAGCCTTGCTAGAGGCTACCTGGGGGAGCTTTGTCTGTGTGTAGGGAACAGCACTTGCCCTACAGCCCTGTCAGAATCTACCTGGGGGAGCTTTGTCTGTGTGTAGTGAACAGCACTTGCCCCTACAGCCCTGAGAGAGGCTACCTGGGGGAGCTTTGTCTGTGTCTAGTGAACAGCACTTGCCCCCACAGCCCTTTCAGATGCTACCTGGGGAAGCTTTGTCTGTGTGTGGTGAACAGCACTTGCCCCTACAGCCCTGTCAGAGGCTACCTGGGGGAGCTTTGTCTCTGTGTAGTGAACAGCACTTGCCTCTACTGCCCTGTCAGAGGCTACCTGGGGGAGCTTTGTCTGTGTGTGGTGAACAGCACTTGCCCCTACAGCCCTGTCAGAGGCTACCTTGGGAAGCTTTGTCTGTGTGTAGTGAACAGCACTTGCCCCTACTGCCCTGTCAGAGGCTACCTGGGGGAGCTTTGTCTGTGTGTAGTGAACAGCACTTGCCCCTACAGCCCTATTAGAGGCTACCTGGGGGAGCTTTGTCTGTATGTAGTGAACAGCATTTGCCCCTACAGCCCTGTCAGAGGCTACCTGGGGGAGCTTTATCTGTGTGTAGTGAACAGCACTTGCCCCTACAGCCCTGTCAGAGGCTACCTGGGGAAGCTTTGTCTGTGTGTAGTGAACAGCACTTGCCCCTACGGCCCTGACAGAGGCTACCTGGGGGAGCTTTGTCTGTGTGTAGTGAACAGCACTTGCCCCTACAGCCCTGTCAGAGGCTACCTGGGGAAGCTTTGTCTGTGTGTAGTGAACATCACTTGCCCCTACAGCCGCGTCAGAGGCTACCTGGGGGAGCTTTGTCTGTGTGTAGTGAACAGCAGTTGCCCCTACAGCCCTGTTAGAGGCTACCTGGGGGAGCTTTGTCTGTGTGTAGTGAACAGCACTTGCCCCTACAGCCCTGCCAGAGGCTACCTGGGAGAGCTTTGTCTGTGGGTAGTGAACAGCACTTGCCCCTACAGCCCTGTCAGAGGCTACCTGGGGGAGCTTTGTCTGTGTGTAGTGAGCAGCACTTGCCCCTACAGCCCTGTCAGAGGCTACCAGGGGGAGCTTTGTCTGTGTGTAGTGAACAGCACTTGCCCCTACAGCCCTGCCAGAGGCTACCTGGGGGAGCTTTGTCTGTGTGTAGTGAACAGCACTTGCCCCTACAGCCCTGTCAGAGGCTACCTGGGGGAGCTTTGTCTGTGTGTAGTGAACAGCACTTGTCCCTACAGCCTTGTCAGAGGCTACCTGGGGGAGCTTTGTCTGTGTGTAGTGAACAGCACTTGCCCCTACAGCCCTGTCAGAGGCTACCTGGGGGAGCTTTGTCTGTGTGTGTAACAGCACTTGCCCCTATAGCCCTGTCAGACGCTACCTGGGGGAGCTTTGTCTGTGTGTAGTGAACAGCACTTGCCCCTACAGCCCTGTCAGAGGCTACCTGGGGGAGATTTTTCTGTGTGTAGTGAACAGCACTTGCCCCTACAGCCTTGTCAGAGGCTACCAGGGGGAGCTTTGTCTGTGTGTAGTGAACAGCACTTGCCCCTACAGCCTTGTCAGACACTACCTGGGGGAGCTTTGTCTGTGTGTAGTGAACGGCACTTGCCCCTACAGCCCTGTCAGAGGCTACCTGGGGGAGCTTTGTCTGTGTGTAGTGAACAGCACTTGCCCCTACAGCCCTGTCAGAGGCTACCTGGGGGAGCTTTGTCTGTGTGTATTGAACAGCACTTTCCCCTACAGCCCTTTCAGAGGCTACCTGGGGGAGCTTTGTCTGTGTGTAGTGAACAGCACTTGCCCCTACAGCCCTGTCAGAGGCTACCTGGGGAAGCTTTGTCTGTGTGTAGTGAACAGCACTTGCCCCTACAGCCGCGTCAGAGGCTACCTGGGGGAGCTTTGTCTGTGTGTAGTGATCAGCACTTGCCCCTACAGCCCTGTCAGAGGCTACCTGGGGGAGCTTTGTCTGTGTGTATTGAACAGCACTTGCCCCTACAGCCCTGTCAGAGGCCACCTGGGGAGCTGTGTCTGTAGGTAGTGAACAGCACTTGCCCCTACAGCCTTGTCCGAGGCTACCTGGGGGAGCTTTGTCTGTGTGTAGTGAACAGCACTTGCCCCTACAGCCGCGTCAGAGGCTACCTGGGGAAGCTTTGTCTGTGTGTAGTGAACAGCAGTTGCCCCTACAGCCCTGTTAGAGGCTACCTGGGGGAGCTTTGTCTGTGTGTAGTGAACAGCACTTGCCCCTACAGCCCTGCCAGAGGCTACCTGGGAGAGCTTTGTCTGTGGGTAGTGAACAGCACTTGCCCCTACAGCCCTGTCAGAGGCTACCTGGGGGAGCTTTTTCTGTGTGTGGTGAACAGCACTTGCCCCTACAGCCCTGTCAGAGGCTACCAGGGGGAGCTTTGTCTGTGTGTGTAGTGAACAGCACTTGCCCCTACAGCCTTGTCAGAGGCTACCTGGGGGAGCTTTGTCTGTGTGTGTAGTGAACAGCACTTGCCCCTACAGCCTTGTCAGAGGCTACCTGGGGGAGCTTTGTCTGTGTGTAGTGAACAGCACTTGCCCCTACAGCCGCGTCAGAGGCTACCTGGGGGAGCTTTGTCTGTGTGTAGTGAACAGCACTTGCCCCTACAGCCCTGTCAGAGGCTATCTGGGGGAGCTTTGTCTGTGTGTAGTGAACAGCACTTGCCCCTACAGCCCTAATAGAGGCTACCTGGGGGAGCTTTGTCTGTATGTAGTGAACAGCACTTGCCCCTACAGCCCTGTCAGAGGCTACCTGGGGGAGCTTTATCTGTGTGTAGTGAACAGCACTTGCCCCTACAGCCCTGTCAGATGCTACCTGGGGTAGCTTTGTCTTTGTGTAGTGAACAGCACTTGCCCCTACAGCCGTGTCAGAGGCTACCTGGGAGAGCTTTGTCTGTGTGTAGTGAACAGCACTTGCCCCTAAAGCCCTGTCAGAGGCTACCTGGGGGAGCTTTGTCTGTGTGTAGTGAACAGCACTTGCCCCTACAGCCCTAATAGAGGCTACCTGGGGGAGCTTTGTCTGTATGTAGTGAACAGCACTTGCCCCTACATCCCTAATAGAGGCTACCTGGGGGAGCTTTGTCTGTGTGTAGTGAACAGCACTTGCCCCTACAGCCCGTCAGAGGCTCCCTGGGGGAGCTTTGTCTGTGTGTCTTAGAATGTCTGTTGGAATGTGTGTAGCTATGTGGGTTGGTATTTCCAGAGGCACTTAGAGGCTATCACAATGGCTCACTCACCCACCCACTAACTCACCCACCCACTAACTCACCCTCCCACTAACTCACCCACTCACCCATTCACCCACCCACTAACTCACCCACTCACACACTCACTCACCCAACCACTCACCCACTCACTCCCCCACTCGCCCACCCACTCACTCACCCACCAACTCGCCCACTCACTCACCCACCCACTCACCCACTCACCCACCCACTCACCCACTCACTCATCCACCCACTCACCCACTCACTCACCCACTCACTCAGCCACTCACTCACCCACTCACTTACTCACCCACTCACCCTCTCACCCACCCACTCACCCACTCACTCACCCACCCACTCACCCACTTGCTCACGCACTCACCCTCTCACCCACCCACTCACTCACTCACCCAATCACCCACTCACCCACCCACTCACCCACCCACTCACTCACTCACCTACACACTCACTCACCCACCCACTCACTCACCCACCCATTCACCCACCCACTAACTCACCCACCCACCCACCCACTAACTCACCCACCCACCCACCCACTCACCCACCCACTCACTCACTCACCCACTCACCCATTCACCTACCCACCCACTCAACCACCCACTCACTCACTCACCCACTCACCCACCCACTCACCCACTCACTCACCTACCCACTCACCCACTCACTCACCCACCCACTCACCCACTCACTCACCCACCCACCCACTCACTCACTCACCCACTCACTCACCTACCCACTCACCCACTCACCCACTCACTCACCCACTCACTTACTCACCCACTCACCCTTTCACCCACCCACTCACCCACTCACTCATCCACCCACTCACCCACTCAGTCACTCACTCACTCACTCACCCAATCACCCACTCACCCACCCACTCACCCACCCACCCACTCACCCACTCACCCACCCACTCACCCAACCATGCACTCACCCACTCACCCAGCCACCATCACCACCATCACCATCTCCACCACGATCATCACCATCACCACCATCCTCACCACCACCATCATCACCACCACCATCATCACCATCATCACCACCGCCATCATCACCACCACCACCATCACCACCACCACCATCATCACCACCACCATCATCACCATCATCACCATCACCATCATCACCACCATCATCACCACCATCATCATCACCACCACTACCATCACCACGACCATCATCACCACCACCACCACCATCATCACCACCACCACCATCATCACCACCATCATCATCACCACCACTACCATCACCACGACCATCATCACCACCACCACCACCATCATCACCACCACCACCATCATCACCACCATCATCACCACCACCATCACCATCATCACTACCATCATCACCACCATCATCATCACCACCATCACCACTATCACCACCATCCTCACCACTACCACCATCATCACCACCACCATCATCACCACCATCACCACCACCATCATCACCACCACCATCATCACCACCATCATCACCACCACGACCACCACCATCATCACCACCATCACCACCACCATCATCATCACCACCACCACCATCATCACCATCACCACCATCCTCACCACTACCATCACCATCATCACCACCATCATCACCACCACCACCACCATCATCACCACCATCACCATCTCCACCACCACCATCACCACCATCACCATCACCACTACCATCATCACCACCATCACCACCATCACCACCACCATCACCACCATCACCACCACCATCATCACCACCATCACCACCACCATCATCACCACCATCACCACCATCACCACCACCATCACCACCACCATCACCACCACCACCATCACCACCATCACTACCACCACCACCATCATCACCACCATCATCACCACCACCACCACCATCACCACCACCATCACCACCATCACCACCACCATCACCACCACCATCACCATCACCACCATCATCACCACCATCACCATCACCACCATCATCACCACCATCACCACCACCACCGCATCAACGGGACAATAATAGCGGCTCATATCACACCACACACACACTACACACCCACACACACACTCCACACTCACATACACACTCACCCCACCACTCACTCACACACTCACACACCCACTCACTCACACCCACACACTCACACACACACACACACACACACTCCTCACACATTCACTCACTCACACACTCACTCACTCACACACTCACTCACACACTCACTTACACACTCACTTACACACTCACTCACTCACACACTCACTCACAAACACACTCACACACTCACTCACTCACACACACCCACTCACTCACCCACTCACTCACTCAGTCACTCACACACTCACTCACCCACTCACTCACCCACTCACTCACACACTCACTCACTCACACACACCCACTCACTCACCCACTCACTCACCCACTAACTCACTCATTCACCTACTCACCCACTCACTCACTTACACACTCACTTACTCACACACTCACTCACTCACACACTCACTCACTCACACACTCACTTACACACTCGCACACTCACTCACTCACACACTCACTCACTCACCCACTCACTCACCCACTCACTCACTCACCCACCCACTCACTTACCCACTCACTCACTCACCCACCTACTCACCCACTCACTCACACACTCACTCACACACTCACTTACCCACTCACTCACTCACCCACCTACTCACCCACTCACTCACACACTCACTCACACACTCACCCACTCACCCACCCACTGACCCACTGACCCACTCATTTACCCACCCACTCACTCACCCACCCACCCACTCACTCACCCACTCAATCACTCACTCACCCACTCACCCACCCACTCACTCACTCACCCACTCACCCACTCACTGACTCACTCACCCACCCACTCACTCACTCACCCACTCACTCACTCATCCACTCACTCACTTACCCACCCACTCACTCACCCACTCACCCACTCACTCACCCACTCACTCACTCACCCACTCACTCACTCACCCACTCACTTACCCACCCACTCACTCACCCACTCACTCACCCACTCACTCACTCACCCACTCACTCACTTACCCACCCACTCACTCACCCACTCACCCACTCACTCACCCACTCACTCACTCACTCACCCACTCACTCACCCACTCACCCACTCACTCACTCACCCACTCACCCACTCACCCACCCACTCACTCACCCACTCACCCACTCACTGACTCACTCACCCACCCACTCACTCACTCACCCACTCATCCACCCACTCACCCACCCACTCACTCACTCACCCACTCACTTACCCACCCACTCACTCACCCACCCACTCACTCACTCACCCACTCACTCACTCACCCACTCACCCACTCACTCACTCACCCACCCACTCACTCACTCACCCACTCACTCACCCACTCACTCACCCACTCACTCACTCACCCACTCACCCACTCACTCGCCCACCCACTCAGTAGGGGTTGATAAACATTTATTGATACATTGCAAGATACAAATCACAGACGCCCCCAACTGGAGTGTAAGGACCTCCCCTAGATCGACTCAGCCTCAAATGAGTAGCTGCAGTAGTGGTGATGGTGGTAGTGGTGGTGTTGTAGCGGTGGTGATGTAGCGGTGGTGGTAGTGGTGGTGGTGTAGCGGTGGTGGTAGTGGTGGTGGTGTAGTGGTGGTGGTGTAGTGGTGGTGTTGTAGTGGTGGTGGTAGTGGTGATGGTGGTAGTGGTGGTGTTGTAGTGGTGGTGGTGGTAGTGGTGGTGTAGTGGGGTGTAGCGGTGGTGTAGTGGTGGTGGTGTAGCGGTGGTGGTAGTGGTGGTGGTGTAGTGGTGGTGGTGTAGCGGTGGTGGTAGTGGTGGTGGTGTAGCGGTGGTGTAGCGGTGGTGGTAGTGGTGGTGTAGTGGTGATGGTGGTAGTGGTGGTGTTGTAGTGGTGGTGATGTAGCGGTGGTGGCAGTGGTGGTGGTGGTGTAGTGGTGGTGTAGCGGTGGTGGTAGTGGTGGTGGTGTAGTGGTGGTGATGTAGCGGTGGTGGTAGTGGTGGTGGTGTAGCGGTGGTGGTAGTGGTGGTGGTGTAGCGGTGGTGGTAGTGGTGGTGGTGTAGCGGTGGTGTAGCGGTGGTGGTAGTGGTGTTGGTGTAGTGGTGGTGGTGTAGCGGTGGTGGTAGTGGTGATGGTGGTAGTGGTGGTGGTGGTGTAGTAGTGGTGGTGGTAGTGGTGGTGGTGGTGTAGTGGTGGTGGTGTAGTGGTGGTGTAGTGGTGGTGTAGCGGTGGTGTAGCGGTGGTGGTGTAGTAGTGGTGTAGTGGTGGTGGTGTAGTGGTGGTGTAGTGGTGGTGGTGTAGTGGTGGTAGTGGTGTTGTGGTGTAGTGGTGGTAGTGGTGGTGGTGCAGTGGTGGTGTAGTGGTGGTGTAGTGGTGGTGGTGTAGTGGTAGTGGTGGTGATGCTGGTGATTGATGGTGGTGGTGATAGTGGTGATGATGATGGAGGCTGGTGATTGATGGTGGTGGTGATAGTGGTGATGATGATGGAGGTGTGTGTGTGTGTCTTTGTGTGTGTCTGTGTGTCTGTGTGTGTCTGTGTATGTGTCTGTGTGTCTGTCTGTGTGTGTGTCTGTGTGTCTGTGTGTGTGTCTGTGTGTGTGTCTGTGTGTCTGTCTGTGTGTCTGTGTGTGTGTTTCTGTGTCTGTCTGTGTGTGTGTCTGTGTGTGTGTCTGTGTGTGTGTCTGTCTGTGTGTTTGTCTGTCTGTGTGTGTGTGTCTGTGTAAGTGTCTGTGTGTGTCTATGTGTGTGTGTGTCTTTGTGTCTGTGTCTGTCTGTGTGTGTGTCTGTGTGTCTGTATGTGTGTATCCTCGCGGTGCCGGACGGGCAACTCTGTCGTGGACAGTGCTGTGGGGGGAGATCCAATTTTGATTGGCTCCTCCCCTCATGGCATATGTGTCCACCACAGGGGCTAAACGGGGGCTCTGGACGGGTGCGAGGGGCTGGTAACCCCTCCACCTTCAATTAATTACCACGAAACTACGAATTAAACTGAAATATGTAACAACTAAGCTTGTGCCGGAGGCCCCGGGGGGCCAGGCGTCTATGACGTCTCCTGGCCAAACCCCAATTGGCGGAGCCAGGAGATTGAATACCTACCCTCGGGGCTACTCCAGAAACAACGAAAAGCCACTACGGTTGGCCACGTGGAATGTTCGAACGCTCACTGTAGAGGAGAGGCTGCCACTCCTCTGTCGGGAGCTGGACCGGTACCGCCTGGATCTATGCGGCATTCAGGAGGTCCGGTGGACCGGCTCTGGCTCCTGCCACCATGACGGGTGGACAGTCCTCTACTCGGGGCAGCAGACTGCCAAACAACAGGGTGTGGGTCTTCTTTTGAACAAAAGAATGAAGGGGGCGTGGGAGCGTGGCGGTGAGGTGTGGGAAGCTGTAAGCCCCAGGCTACTTTGGGCTCGCCTTCCCACCAACCGGAGGCGAGGAATGGTGGTCGTGGTTACTTATGCCCCCACCGAAGATGAACATCCGTGGAGGGATGCAGGCAAAGCCGATGAGTCAGATGCCTTCTATGACCTCCTGTCACAGGTGCTGGCTAAAGTGGCCCCTCGGGATAGAGTCATCATGTTGGGTGACTTCAATGCCCGAGTTGGTCATGATACTGGCACCTGGTCTGGAGTGATTGGAGGGCATGGGCCAGATCAGCTCAATAACAACGGTAGGAGGCTGCTAGATTTTTGTGCAGCCCATGGGCTTGTAATTACCAACACGCTGTTCCGGCATCGGCGCATCCACACAACATCATGGATGCATGCCGGGTCCAAGCAAGAACATCTGCTGGACTACATAGTGACGGACCAGCGAATACGAGCCCATGTCCTTGACACCAGGACCTACCGTGGAGCTGATCTGCCCTCTGACCATCGACTAGTCATCTGTAAGATGCGCCTGCCATTCTTCCACTCCGGTGGTGGGTGTACACCCAGGACCCCATTCCAACCTAAAGTGGCCTGGTCTCAGTTATCTGATGAAAGTTGCAAGCGAGAATTTCATCATCGCTTGCGGCTGGGATTGGCATCGTCCCCGACTCCTCCTGATGTCGAGGGTAAATGGGCAAGGTTTAGGACTGTGACTCATGCAGCTGCAATGGCTGCTTTGGGTACGCGGTCCAGACCTCCCCAGACACCCTGGATGACAGAGGAGTTGTTCACGATGGTTGAGAAAAAGCGACAGGCCCACTGTCATCGGCTACAGAATCCCACGTCAGAGAATGAGGAGGCTTACCGCAGCCTTCGCTCGGAGGTTCGGAGAGCCGTGAGGCGCTGCAAGGATGGGTGGTGGTCGCGGGTTGCTGAGGAGATGGAGTCTGCCTCAGTGGCCCGTGATCACAAATCTCTATTTAACTCCATCAAAAAAGTAACCTGCAGCGCCACACCTATTACCATCATTAGGGGAAAAAACGGTGATCCAATTTCCGACCCCCAGGAACAGGTTCGCAGATTTGCTGAGCATTTCTGTGAGGTCCTGGGGGAGGGAAAATCCCTCAGCCAGGAAAACATCGTGGCACAAAGCGAGGATGACCCTGCTGAGGCTGCGGTGCCTCAAATATTGGATGAAGTCACCCCCTGTGAGTGGCTGGCTGAGGTGCCATCTGCTGAGGAAGTATTGAAGGCGATCCGGAGTCTGAGACCAGGAAAGGCAGCGGGCAGAGATGATCTCCCAAGCGAAATGCTGAGGGAGGGTGGCGTTTGTGCACAGACTGCCCTATATGACATCATAACAACAGTCTGGACCACTGGACGGGTTCCGCAGGATTGGAAGGATGCCCTGGTGGTCCCCCTTTTTTAAGAAGGGGGACCGCACAGACTGTAACAACTACAGGGGCATCTCACTCCTCAGTGTGCCGGGAAAGGTCCTGGCAAGGATTATTCAGCATCGCCTTGCCAGGCACGCTGAGGAGAGGCTTGTGGAGCCCCAATGTGGTTTCAGGAAAGGGCGGTCCTGCACAGATGCCATATTTTCTGTCCGTCTGCTACAGCAGAGGTGTAGGGAATTCCAACAAGACCTACATCTCTGCTTTATTGACCTGGTCAAGGCCTATGATACCATCAGTAGGCCTGGGCTCTGGGTCGTTCTTCGTGCTTTTGGAGTACCTGACCCTCTGCTCACGATCATTAAGGACCTTCATGATGGTGAGCGTGCCCGGGTAAAACTACGTGGCCGGGAGTCAGAGCCATTCCCTGTACACCTTGGGGTGCGACAGGGATGTCCTCTGGCTCCCACATTATTTAACATCTATTTTGACCACGTAGTTCGTGAAGCCTTCAATAGCTGTACCGGGGGAATCTCCATATGGTACAGATATAATGGGAGGCTAATCGATGCCCGGGTGCGGTCAAGGGATGGCTCCCTATTGCTCAACCACGTTATGTATGCTGATGACTTGGTAATAGCTGCTCAGTCAGAGGAGGAGTTGGAGACGCTGCTGCTGAGACTGGAGCGTGCCACTAAGAGGTGGGGCCTTACCATCAGCCCCACCAAAACTAAGCACCTGCCTGGGTATTTTGTACCATCGGACACTCCACCCCCACAACTCCCAATCGGTGATGGGGCAGTTGTGGAGAGAGTGGAGAGTTTCCCATACCTGGGCAGTGTGCTTATGACTGGCTCCAGTTTAACAGCAGAGGTCTCACTCCGAATCAGTCGAGCGGCAATATCTTTTCATCGGTTGCGTAACGCTGTGTGGAAGCTACCTGGTCTGTCGCTACGCACTAAGCTTCAGGTCTTCTCGGCCACAGTCATTCCCTCCCTTCTCTACGCTTGCGAAACGTGGACCCCCCTAATGGAACATCTTCGCCGGTTAGAAACATTTAGGCTGGCCTGCCTACGATCCATCCTGGGTTTAACCAGACTGGATTGTGTGAGGAGCTCACAAATCCTTGAAAGATCTGGGCAGGGTCCCATCGGTGAGCTCCTTCGGCAGGCAAGGCTGCGATGGCTGGGTCATGTAGCCCGCATGCCCAGCCACCGCATGCCGAAACAGCTTTTGTTTGGCCGGATTGAGGGGGCTAAGCGGGCGCGGCACGGGCTAGAGAAGAGATGGAGTGATGTGGTACAGGAGGACGTGGAGCTGAGTGGACTTGCCGATGACTGGTACCAGCGGTGTCAAGATCGGCCTCTGTGGAGGAGGCTCGTGAAGGATGCTACTGGGCAGTTGGAGGCAGTCGCCCTCCAACAACAACGGAGGGCGGAGGAGCGACGCTCACAACAGCGAGCGGAGCGCCGGGTGGCTAAAGCACAGCAGGTTGGCACAGTAGGGGGCACAGGTGGTGCATCAGCCAGTCATCTCAGTCAGTCGACCCGTGGCACCTGGGTCTGCCCCGTGACCTCCTGCCAGCGGGCGTTCGACACTTCACGTGGCCTCAGGGTGCACATAGCCTGGCACAAGCGTCGTGGTGACGTCACCGCCACTTAGTGGCGAATGGCGGTTGTTGTTGTGTCTGTGTGTGTCTGTGTGTGTCTGTGTCTGTGTGGTAACTGGTGGTGGGTGAGTGATTGGCTGAGTGAGTGAGTGGGTGAGTGAGTGAGTGAGTGCGTGAGTGGGTGGGTGAGTGAGTGGGTGAGTGGGTGAGTGAGTAGGTGAGTGGGTGGGTGAGTAGATAAGAGTGAGTAGGTGAGTGGGTGGGTGAGTGAGTGGGTGGGTGGGTGAGTGAGTGGGTGAGTGAGTGGTTGAGTGAGTGAATGGGTGATTGGGAGAGTGGGTGGGTGAGTAGGTGAGTGAGTGAGTGGGCGGGTGAGTAGGTGAGTGAGTGAGTGGGTGAGTGGGTAGGTGAGTAGGTGAGTGGGTGGGTGAGTAGGTGAGTAGGTGAGTGAGTGAGTGGGTGGGTGAGTAGGTGAGTGGGTGGGTGAGTGTTTGAGTGGGTGGGTGAGTGGGTGAGTGGTTGAGTGGGTGGGTGAGTGGTTGAGTGAGTGGGTGACTGAGTGGGTGAATGAGTGGTTGAGTGGGTGGGTGAGTGAGTGGCTGAGTGTGTGGGTGATTGGTTGAGTGAGTGGGTGACTGAGTGGTTGAGTGGGTGAGTAGGTGAGTGAGTGGGTGAGTGAGTGGGTGACTGAGTGGTTGAGTGGGAGGATGAGTGGTTGAGTGAGTGGGTGACTGAGTGGTTGAATGGGTGGGTGAGTGGTTGAGTGGGTGGGTGAGTGGTAGAGTGAGTGGGTGACTAAGTGGGTGACTGAGTGGTTGAGTGGGTGGGTGAGTGGTTGAGTGAGTGGGTGACTGAGTGGTTGAATGAGTGTGTGAGTGAATGAGTGAGTGTGTGAGTAGGTGGGTGAGTGGGTGAGTGAGTGAGTGGTTGAGTGGGTGGGTGAGTGGTTGAGTGAGTGGGTGACTGAGTGGTTGAGTGGGAGGATGAGTGGTTGAGTGAGTGGCTGAATGGGTGGGTGATTGGTTGAGTGAGTGGGTGGGTGAGTGGTTGAGTGAGTGGGTTACTGAGTGGGTGACTCAGTGGTTGAGTGGGTGGGTGAGTGGTTGAGTGAGTGGGTGACTGAGTGGTTGAATGTGTGGGTGAGTGAATGGGTGAGTGTGTGAGTAGGTGGGTGAGTGGGTGAGTGAGTGAGTGGTTGAGTGAGTGGGTGAGTGAGTGGGTGATTGAGTGGTTGAGTGGGTGTGTGAGTGGTTGAGTGAATGGGTGAGTGAGTGAGTGAGTGGGTGACTGAGTGGTTGAGTGGGTGGGTGAGTGGTTGAGTGAGTGGGTGAGTGAGTGAGTGGGTGAGTGAGTGGTTGAGTGGGTGGGTGAGTGGTTGAGTGAGTGGGTGACTGAGTGGTTGAGTGAGTGGGTGACTGAGTGGTTGAGTGGGTGAGTAGGTGGGTGAGTGGGTGACTGAGTGGTTGAGTGGGTGAGTGAGTGGTTGAGTGGGTGACTGAGTGGTTGAGTGGGTGGGTGAGTGGTTGAGTGAGTGGGTGACTGAGTGATTGAGTGAGTGGGTGACTGAGTGGTTGAGTGGGAGGGTGAGTGGTTGACTGAGTGGCTGAGTGGGTGGGTGAGTGGTTGAGTGAGTGAGTGGGTGAGTGAGTGAGTGAGTGGTTGTGTGGGTGACTGAGTGGGTGAGTGAGTGGTTGAGTGGGTGAGTGACTGAGTAGGTGGGTGAGTGGTTGAGTGAGTGGGTGACTGAGTGTGCTAAGGTGGCATTGATAATTCCCAACTATTAAAATCAAATCAAATTATCGTCAAAATCATCATCAGCAGCAGCACGATGCCAGGAGACGTCATAGACAGCAACTTTGATGACGAATTATCCTGAAAGACACAAAGACACTCACATAGACACATACACATAGACACACACACAAATAGACACACACACAGACAGACAGACACACACACAGACACACAGACACACACACAGAGACACATACACACACACAGACACACACACATAGACACTCACACACATAGACACACACAAATAGACACACATACAGACAGACAGACACACACACAGACACACACAGACACACACACAGACACACACAGAGACACACACATAGACACACACATAGACACAGACACACAGACACACACAGAGACACACACACACAGACACACACACATAGACACACACACAGACACTCACACACACACAGACACACACACAGACACACACACAGACACACACACAGACACACACAGAGACACAGACACACAGACACACACACACATAGACACACACACAGACACACACACACACATAGACACATACACAGACACTCACACATACACACAGACACTCACACACACACAGACACACACACACAGACACACACACACAGACACACACACACATAGACACACACAGACACTCACACACATGCACTCACACACACACATAGACACATACACAGACACTCACACATACACACAGACACACACACACACACATAGACACATACACAGACACTCACACACACACAGACACACACACACAGACACACACACACAGACACACACACGTGATAGTCTGGACATGGGGATAGAGAGATCTGATTGGCTCACGCGATCGCCCCTCTCCTCATTGGCCGAGCTCCCCTTCGCCCCGCCCCCAGTCGCTGGAGGCGCCGCCTGATTGGTCGGCGTTGGTGGGCGGGGTCCCGACGCTGGCACGCCATTGGTCAAGGACAGGATGGAGGCTTCTGTGGGCAGATTGATGGGGAGGTGGTGAGTGAGTGAGTGGGTGAGTGGGTGGGTGAGTGGGTGAGTGGGTGGGTGAGTGGGTGGGTGAGTGGGTGAGTGGGTGGGTGGGTGAGTGGGTGAGTGAGTGGGTGAGTGAGTGAGTGGGTGAGTGGGTGGGTGGGTGAGTGGGTGTGTGAGTGGGTGAGTGGGTGGGTGAGTGGGTGGGTGAGTGGGTGGGTGAGTGGGTGAGTGGGTGGGTGAGTGAGTGAGTGGGTGGGTGAGTGAGTGGGTGGGTGAGTGAGTGAGTGAGTGGGTGAGTGGGTGGGTGAGTGAGTGGGTGAGTGGGTGGGTGGGTGAGTGAGTGGGTGAGTGAGTGGGTGAGTGGGTGAGTGAGTGAGTGGGTGAGTGAGTGAGTGGGTGAGTGAGTGAGTGAGTGGGTGGGTGGGTGAGTGAGTGAGTGAGTGGGTGAGTGAGTGGGTGAGTGGGTGGGTGAGTGAGTGGGTGAGTGAGTGAGTGAGTGGGTGAGTGGGTGGGTGAGTGGGTGAGTGGGTGAGTGAGTGGGTGAGTGGGTGAGTGACTGAGTGGGTGAGTGAGTGAGTGAGTGGGTGAGTGAGTGGGTGGGTGAGTGAGTGGTTGAGTGAGTGGGTGAGTGGGTGGGTGGGTGAGTGAGTGAGTGGGTGAGTGGGTGAGTGAGTGGGTGAGTGAGTGGGTGAGTGGGTGAGTGAGTGAGTGAGTGCGTGAGTGGGTGAGTGAGTGGGTGAGTGAGTGAGTGGGTGAGTGATTGGGTGGGTGAGTGAGTAAGTGGGTGGGTGAGTGGGTGAGTGAGTGAGTGGGTGAGTGGGTGAGTGGGTGAGTGGGTGAGTGAGTGGATGAGTGGGTGAGTGAGTGAGTGAGTGGGTGAGTGAGTGAGTGAGTGGGTGAGTGAGTGGGTGGGTGAGTGAGTGGGTGAGTGAGTGGGTGAGTGAGTGGGTGAGTGAGTGAGTGAGTGGGTGAGTGAGTGGGTGAGTGAGTGGGTGGGTGAGTGAGTGGGTGAGTGAGTGGGTGAGTGGGTGAGTGAGTGGGTGGGTGAGTGAGTGGGTGAGTGAGTGAGTGGGTAAGTGGGTGAGTGTGTGAGTGAGTGAGTGGGTGAGTGGGTGGGTGAGTGAGTGAGTGGGTGAGTGGGTGAGTGAGTGAGTGAGTGGGTGGGTGAGTGGGTGAGTGAGTGGGTGAGTGAATGGGTGAGTGAGTGAGTGGGTGGGTGGGTGAGTGGGTGGGTAAGTGAGTGGGTGAATGAGTGGGTGAGTGGGTGGGTGAGTGGGCGAGTGAGTGGGTGGGTGAGTGGGTGAGTGAGTGGGTGAGTGGGTGAGTGAGTGGGTGGGTGAGTGAGTGGGTGAGTGAGTGAGTGAGTGGGTGGGTGAGTGGGTGGGTGAGTGGGTGAGTGAGTGAGTGAGTGGGTGGGTGAGTGAGTGGGTGGGTGGGTGGGTGAGTGAGTGGGTGAGTGAATGGGTGAGTGAGTGAGTGGGTGAGTGACTGGGTGAGTGAGTGAGTGGGTGGATGAGTGGGTGAGTGAGTGGGTGAGTAGGTGAGTGAGTGGTGAGTGAGTGGGCGAGTGAGTGAGTGGGTGAGCGAGTGGTTGAGTGGGTGAGTGAGTGGGTTAGTGAGTGAGTGGGTGAGTGAGTGAGTGTGTGGGTGAGTGAGTGAGTGGGTGAGTGAGTGGGTGGGTGAGTGAGTGAGTGAGTTGGTGAGTGAGTGAGTAGGTGGGTGTGTGGGTGAGTGAGTGGGTGAGTGAGTGAGTGGGTGAATGGTTGAGTGGGTGGGTGAGTGGGTGAGTGGGTGGGTGAGTGAGTGCGTGGGTGAGTGAGTGTTTTTGAGCGGGTGAGTGGGTGAGTGAGTGGGTGACTGGGTGGGTGAGTGAGTAGGTGAGTGAGTAGGTGAGTAGGTGAGTGGGTGAGTGAGTAGGTGATTGGGTGAGTAGGAGAGTGAGTAGGTGAGTGAGTAGCTGAGTGAGTAGGTGAGTGAGTGGGTGAGTGGGTGAGTGAGTAGATGAGTGAGTAGGTGAGTGTGTAGGTGAGTAGGTGAGTGAGTAGGTGAGTAGGTGAGTGTGTAGGTGAGTGGGTAGGTGAGTGGGTGAGTGAGTAGGTGAGTGATTAGGTGAGTGAGTGGGTGAGTGAGTAGGTGAGTAGGTGAGTGGATGAGTGAGTAGGTGAGTAGGTGAGTGTGTAGTTGAGTGAGTGTGTGAGTGGGTGAGTGAGTAGGTGAGTAGGTGAGTATGTAGGTGTGTAGGTGAGTGTGTAGGTGAGTGGGTGAGTAGGTGAGTGAATAGGTGAGTGTGTACCTGAGTGAGTAGGTGAGTGTGTAGGTGAGTGAGTAGGTGAGTGAGTGGGTGAGTAGGTGAGTGTGTAGGTGAGTAGGTGAGTGTGTAGGTGAGTGTGGAGTTGAGTAGGTGAGTGTGTAGGTGGGTGAGTGAGTGCGTGGGTGAGTGAGTGTTTTTGAGCGGGTGAGTGGGTGAGTGAATGGGTGAGTGAGTGAGTGGGTGGGTGGGTGAGTGGGTGGGTAAGTGAGTGGGTGAATGAGTGGGTGAGTGGGTGGGTGAGTGGGCGAGTGAGTGGGTGGGTGAGTGGGTGAGTGAGTGGGTGAGTGGGTGAGTGAGTGGGTGGGTGAGTGAGTGGGTGAGTGAGTGAGTGAGTGGGTGGGTGAGTGGGTGGGTGAGTGGGTGAGTGAGTGAGTGAGTGGGTGGGTGAGTGAGTGGGTGGGTGGGTGGGTGAGTGAGTGGGTGAGTGAATGGGTGAGTGAGTGAGTGGGTGAGTGACTGGGTGAGTGAGTGAGTGGGTGGATGAGTGGGTGAGTGAGTGGGTGAGTAGGTGAGTGAGTGGTGAGTGAGTGGGCGAGTGAGTGAGTGGGTGAGCGAGTGGTTGAGTGGGTGAGTGAGTGGGTTAGTGAGTGAGTGGGTGAGTGAGTGAGTGTGTGGGTGAGTGAGTGAGTGGGTGAGTGAGTGGGTGGGTGAGTGAGTGAGTGAGTTGGTGAGTGAGTGAGTAGGTGGGTGTGTGGGTGAGTGAGTGGGTGAGTGAGTGAGTGGGTGAATGGTTGAGTGGGTGGGTGAGTGGGTGAGTGGGTGGGTGAGTGAGTGCGTGGGTGAGTGAGTGTTTTTGAGCGGGTGAGTGGGTGAGTGAGTGGGTGACTGGGTGGGTGAGTGAGTAGGTGAGTGAGTAGGTGAGTAGGTGAGTGGGTGAGTGAGTAGGTGATTGGGTGAGTAGGAGAGTGAGTAGGTGAGTGAGTAGCTGAGTGAGTAGGTGAGTGAGTGGGTGAGTGGGTGAGTGAGTAGATGAGTGAGTAGGTGAGTGTGTAGGTGAGTAGGTGAGTGAGTAGGTGAGTAGGTGAGTGTGTAGGTGAGTGGGTAGGTGAGTGGGTGAGTGAGTAGGTGAGTGATTAGGTGAGTGAGTGGGTGAGTGAGTAGGTGAGTAGGTGAGTGGATGAGTGAGTAGGTGAGTAGGTGAGTGTGTAGTTGAGTGAGTGTGTGAGTGGGTGAGTGAGTAGGTGAGTAGGTGAGTATGTAGGTGTGTAGGTGAGTGTGTAGGTGAGTGGGTGAGTAGGTGAGTGAATAGGTGAGTGTGTACCTGAGTGAGTAGGTGAGTGTGTAGGTGAGTGAGTAGGTGAGTGAGTGGGTGAGTAGGTGAGTGTGTAGGTGAGTAGGTGAGTGTGTAGGTGAGTGTGGAGTTGAGTAGGTGAGTGTGTAGGTGGGTGAGTGAGTGCGTGGGTGAGTGAGTGTTTTTGAGCGGGTGAGTGGGTGAGTGAGTGGGTGACTGGGTGGGTGAGTGAGTAGGTGAGTGAGTAGGTGAGTAGGTGAGTGGGTGAGTGAGTAGGTGATTGGGTGAGTAGGAGAGTGAGTAGGTGAGTGAGTAGCCTGAGTGAGTAGGTGAGTGAGTGGGTGAGTGGGTGAGTGAGTAGATGAGTGAGCAGGTGAGTGTGTAGGTGAGTAGGTGAGTGAGTAGGTGAGTAGGTGAGTGTGTAGGTGAGTGGGTAGGTGAGTGGGTGAGTGAGTAGGTGAGTGATTAGGTGAGTGAGTGGGTGAGTGAGTAGGTGAGTAGGTGAGTGGATGAGTGAGTAGGTGAGTAGGTGAGTGTGTAGTTGAGTGAGTGTGTGAGTGGGTGAGTGAGTAGGTGAGTAGGTGAGTATGTAGGTGTGTAGGTGAGTGTGTAGGTGAGTGGGTGAGTAGGTGAGTGAATAGGTGAGTGTGTACCTGAGTGAGTAGGTGAGTGTGTAGGTGAGTGAGTAGGTGAGTGAGTGGGTGAGTAGGTGAGTGTGTAGGTGAGTAGGTGAGTGTGTAGGTGAGTGTGGAGTTGAGTAGGTGAGTGTGTAGGTGAGTAAGTAGGTGAGTAAGTAGGTGAGTAGGTGAGTGTGTAGGTGAGTGTGTAGGTGAGTAGGTGAGTGTGTAGGTGAGTAGATGAGTGAGTAGGTGAGTGAGTAGGTGAGTGTGTAGGTGAGTGTGTAGGTGAGTGAGTGGGTGGGTGAGTGTGTAGGTGAGTAGGTGAGTGTGTGAGTGTGTAGGTGAGTGGGTGGGTGAGTGAGTGAGTGGTGAGTGAGTGGGTGAGTGGGTGAGTGAGTGTGTGAGTGGGTGTGTAGGTGAGTGTGTGAGTGTGTGGGTGTGTAGGTGAGTGTGTAGGTGAGTGTGTAGGTGAGTGTGTGAGTGTGTGGGTGGGTAGGTTAGTGTGTAGGTGAGTGTGTGAGTGTGAGTGTGTAGGTGAGTGTGTAGGTGAGTCAGTGGGTGGGTGAGTGTGTGAGTGAGTGAGTGTGTAGGTGAGTCTGTAGGTGATTGAGTGTGTGAGTGTGTAGGTGAGTAGGTGAGTGAGTAGGTGAGTAGGTGAGTGTGTAGTTGAGTGAGTGTGTGAGTGGGTGGGTGAGTAAGTGAGTAGGTGAGTATGTAGGTGTGTAGGTGAGTGTGTAGGTGAGTGGGTGAGTAGGTGAGTGAATAGGTGAGTGTGTACCTGAGTGAGTGGGTGAGTAGGTGAGTGAGTAGGTGAGTAGGTGAGTGTGTAGGTGAGTAGGTGAGTGTGTACGTGAGTAAGTAGGTGAGTAAGTAGGTGAGTAAGTGAGTGTGTAGGTGAGTGTGTAGGTGAGTAGGTGAGTGTTGTAGGTGAGTAGATGAGTGAGTAGGTGAGTGAGTAGGTGAGTAGGTGAGTGTGGCGTTGAGTGAGTAGGTGAGTGTGTAGGTGAGTGTGTAGGTGAGTAGGTGAGTGTGGAGTTGAGTAGTTGAGTGTGTAGGTGAGTGTGTAGGTGAGTGTGTGAGAGTGTGGGTGTGTGGGTGTGTACGTGAGTGTGTGTGTGTGAGTGTGTAGGTGAGTGTGTGAGTGTGTAGGTGAGTGTGTAGGTGAGTGGGTGGGTGAGTGAGTGTATGAGTGTGTGAGTGTGTAGGTGAGTGAGTGAGTGTGTGAGTGTGTAGGTGAGTGGGTGAGTGAGTGAGTGGGTGTGTGGGTGAGTGGGTGAGTGGGTGAGTGAGTGGGTGAGTGAGTGAGTGGGTGTGTAGGTGAGTGTGTGAGTGTGTAGGTGAGTGTGTGAGTGTGTGGGTGTGTAGGTGAGTGTGTAGGTGAGTGTGTGAGTGTGTGGGTGTGTAGGTGAGTGTGTAGGTGAGTGTGTGAGTGTGTGAGTGTGTACTTGAGTGTGTGTGTGTGAGTGTGTAGGTGAGTGTGTAGGTGAGTGAGTGGGTGGGTGAGTGTGTGAGTGAGTGAGTGTGTAGGTGAGTGTGTAGGTGAGTGAGTGTGTGAGTGTGTGGGTGTGTACGTGAGTGTGTGTGTGAGTGTGTAGGTGAGTGCGTGAGTGTGTGAGTGTGTAGGTGAGTAGGTGAGTGTGTAGGTGAGTGTGTAGGTGAGTGTGTAGTTGAGTGTGTGAGTGTGTGAGTGTGTGAGTAGGTGAGTGTGTAGGTGAGTGTGTGTGTGTGTAGGTGAGTAGGTGAGTGTGTAGGTGAGTAGGTGAGTGTGTAGGTGAGTGGGTGAATGGGTGAGTGAGTAGGTGAGTAGGTTGAGTGTGTAGGTGAGTAGGTGAGTGTGTAGGTGAGTGTGGAGTTGAGTTAGGTGAGTGTGTAGGTGAGTAAGTAGGTGAGTGTGTAGGTGAGTGTGTAGGTGAGTAGATGAGTGAGTAGGTGAGTGAGTAGGTGAGTGTGTAGGTGAGTGTGTAGGTGAGTGAGTGGGTGGGTGTGTGTGTAGGTGAGTAGGTGAGTGTGTGAGTGTGTAGGTGAGTGGGTGGGTGAGTGAGTGAGTGGGTGAGTGAGTGGGTGAGTGGGTGAGTGAGTGGGTGAGTGAGTGAGTGGGTGTGTAGGTGAGTGTGTAGGTGAGTGTGTAGGTGAGTGTGTGAGTGTGTGGGTGTGTAGGTGAGTGTGTAGGTGAGTGTGTGAGTGTGAGTGTGTAGGTGAGTGTGTAGGTGAGTCAGTGGGTGGGTGAGTGTGTGAGTGAGTGAGTGTGTAGGTGAGTGTGTAGGTGATTGAGTGTGTGAGTGTGTAGGTGAGTGAGTAGGTGAGTAGGTGAGTGTGTAGTTGAGTGAGTGTGTGAGTGCGTGAGTGAGTAAGTGAGTAGGTGAGTATGTAGGTGTGTAGGTGAGTGTGTAGGTGAGTGGGTGAGTAGGTGAGTAAATAGGTGAGTGTGTACCTGAGTAAGTAGGTGAGTAGGTGAGTGAGTAGGTGAGTAGGTGAGTGTGTAGGTGAGTAGGTGAGTGTGTACGTGAGTAAGTAGGTGAGTAAGTAGGTGAGTAGGTGAGTGTGTAGGTGAGTAGGTGAGTGTGTAGGTGAGTAGATGAGTGCATAGGTGAGTGAGTAGGTGAGTAGGTGAGTGTGGAGTTCAGTGAGTAGGTGAGTGTGTAGGTGAGTAGGTGAGTGTGGAGTTGAGTAGTTGAGTGAGTAGGTGAGTGTGTAGGTGAGTGAGTGTGTGAGTGTGTGAGTGTGTGGGTGTGTACGTGAGTGTGTGTGTGTGAGTGTGTAGGTGAGTGTGTGAGTGTGTAGGTGAGTGTGTAGGTGAGTGAGTGGGTGGGTGAGTGAGTGTATGAGTGTGTGAGTGTGTAGGTGAGTGAGTGAGTGTGTGGGTGTGTAGGTGAGTGTGTAGCTGAGTGTGTGAGTGTGTGGGTGTGTAGGTGAGTGTGTAGGTGAGTGTGTGAGTGTGTGAGTGTGTACTTGAGTGTGTGTGTGTGAGTGTGTAGGTGAGTGTGTAGGTGAGTGAGTGGGTGAGTGTGTGAGTGAGTGAGTGTGTAGGTGAGTGTGTAGGTGAGTGAGTGTTTGAGTGTGTGAGTGTGTGGGTGTGTACGTGAGTGTGTGTGTGTGAGTGTGTAGGTGAGTGTGTGAGTGTGTGAGTGTGTAGGTGAGTAGGTGAGTGTGCAGGTGAGTGTGTAGGTGAGTGTGTAGGTGAGTGTGTGAGTGTGTGAGTGTGTGAGTAGGTGAGTGTGTAGGTGAGTGTGTGTGTGTGTAGGTGAGTAGGTGAGTGTGTAGGTGAGTAGGTGAGTGTGTAGTTGAGTAGGTGAGTAGGTGAGTGTGTAGGTGAGTAGGTGAGTGTGTAGGTGAGTGGGTGAATGGGTGAGTGAGTAGGTGAGTCGGTGAGTGTGTAGGTGAGTGAGTATGTGAGTGAGTGAGTAGATGAGTGAGTAGGTGTGTAGGTGAGTGAGTAGGTGAGTAGGTGAGTGAGTAGGTGAGTAGGTGAGTAGGTGAGTGAGTGAGTAGGTGAGTGAATAGGAGAGTGAGTAGGTGAGTGAATAGGAGAGTGAGTGAGTAGGTGAGTGAGTAGGTGAGTGAGTCGGTGAGTGTGTAGGTGAGTGTGTGAGTGTGTAGGTGAGTAGGTGAGTGAGTGTGTAGGTGAGTATGTGAGTGTGTAGGTGAGTATGTGAGTGTGTGAGTGAGTAGGTGAGTGAGTGAGTGAGTGTGTAGGTGAGTATGTGAGTGTGTGAGTGAGTAGGTGAGTGAGTGAGTGTGTAGGTGAGTGAGTGTGTAGGTGAGTAGGTGAGTGTGTAGGTGAGTGTGTAGGTGAGTGAGTAGGTGAGTGAGTAGGTGAGTAGGTGAGTGTGTAGGTGAGTGTGTGAGTGTGTGAGTGTGTAGGTGAATAGGTGAGTATGTAGGTGTGTAGATGAGTGGGTGAGAAAGTAGGTGAGTAGGTGAGTGTATAGGTGAGTGTGAGTTGGTGAGTGAGTTGGAGAGGTGGTGAGTGAGTTGGTGAGTGAGTTGGTGAGTTGGTGAGTGAGTAGGTGAGTGAGTGTGTGAGTGAGTGAGTGAATCAGTGAGTGAGTGAGTGGGTGAATCAGTGAGTGAGTGTGTAAGTGAGTGAGTGTGTGAGTTAGTGAGTGAGTGTGTGTGTAGGTGAGTGTGTGTGTGAGTGTGTAGGTGAGTATGTAGGTGTGTAGGTGAGTGTGTAGGTGAGTGTGTAGGTGAGTGTGTGAGTTAGTGAGTGAGTGTGTGAGTTAGTGAGTGAGTTAGTGAGTGTGTGAGTTAGTGAGTGTATGAGTGTGTGAGTGAGTTAGTGAGTGAGTGTGTGAGTGAGTTAGTGAGTGTGTGAGTGTGTAGGTGAGTGTATGAGTGAGTTAGTGAGTGTGTGAGTGAGTGTATGAGTGTGTAGGTGAGTGTGTGAGTGAGTGAGTTAGTGAGTGTGTAGGTGAGTTAGTGTGTAGGTGAGTGTGTGAGTGAGTGAGTGAGTTAGTGAGTTAGTGAGTGTGTTAGTGACCCAGGAACGTGTTCTCAGTGAACGTTGTTCTCAGCTCTTCACATTCTGGGACTAAGTTGGCGCTCCGTGTGTGTTAGTGAGTTGGTGAGTTGGTGAGTGTGTAGGTGTGTGTGTAGGTGAGTGTGTAGGTGAGTGTGTAGGTGAGTGAGTGAGTGTGTGAGTTAGTGAGTTAGTGAGTGTATGAGTGTGTAGGTGAGTATGTAGCTGAGTGAGTTAGTGTGTGAGTTAGTGAGTGTGTTAGTGAGTGAGTGTGTATGTAGGTGTGTAGGTGTGTAAGTGACCCAGGAACGTGTTCTCAGTGAACGTTGTTCTCAGCTCTTCACATTCTGGGACTAAGTTGGCGCTCCGTGTGAGTGTGTGAGTGAGTGAGTTAGTGAGTGTGTAGGTGAGTGAGTGAGTTAGTGTGTAGGTGAGTGAGTGAGTGTGTGTGTATGTAGGTGAGTGAGTGTGTGAGTGTGTATGTAGGTGAGTGAGTGAGTGTGTAGGTGAGTGAGTGAGTTAGTGTGTAGGTGAGTTAGTGAGTGAGTGAGTGTGTAGGTGAGTGTGTAGGTGATTGTGTGAGTGTGTGAGTGAGTGAGTTAGTGAGTGTGTGAGTTAGTGAGTGTGTGAGTGAGTGAGTTAGTGAGTGTATGAGTTAGTGAGTGTGTGAGTGTGTGAGTTAGTGAGTGTGTGAGTGAGTGAGTTAGTGAGTTAGTGAGTGTGTGAGTGAGTGTGTTAGTGACCCAGGAACGTGTTCTCAGTGAACGTTGTTCTCAGCTCTTCACATTCTGGGACTAAGTTGGCGCTCCGTGTGAGTTAATGAGTGTGTAGGTGAGTGTGTAGGTGAGTGTGTAGGTGAGTGTGTAGGTGAGTGTGTAGGTGAGTGTGTAGGTGAGTGTGTAGGTGTGTAGGTGAGTGAGTTAGTGAGTGTGTAGGTGAGTGAGTGTATGAGTGAGTGTGTGAGTGTGTATGTAGGTGAGTGAGTGAGTTAGTGAGTTAGTGAGTGAGTTAGTGAGTGAGTTAGTGAGTGTGTGTGTTAGTGACCCAGGCACGTGTTCTCAGTGAACGTTGTTCTCAGCTCTTCACATTCTGGGACTAAGTTGGCGCTCCGTGTGAGTGTGTAGGTGAGTGTGTAGGTGAGTGTGTAGGTGTGTGAGTTAGTGAGTGTGTAGGTGAGTGTGTAGGTGAGTGAGTTAGTGAGTGTGTAGGTGAGTGTGTAGGTGAGTGAGTTAGTGAGTGTATGAGTGAGTGAGTTAGTGAGTGAGTGTGTGAGTGTATGAGTGAGTTAGTGTGTGAGTGTGTAGGTGAGTGAGTGAGTGTATGAGTGAATCAGTGTGTGAGTGAGTTAGTGAGTGAGTGAGTGTGTAGGTGAGTGAGTGTATAAGTGAGTGAGTGAGTTAGTGAGTTAGTGTGTAGGTGTGTGAGTGAGTGAGTGAGTTAGTGAGTGAGTGTGTGAGTGTATGAGTGAGTTAGTGTGTGAGTGTGTAGGTGAGTGAGTGAGTGTATGAGTGAATCAGTGTGTAGGTGAGTATGTGAGTGTGTGAGTGAGTAGGTGAGTGAGTGAGTGTGTAGGTGAGTATGTGAGTGTGTGAGTGAGTAGGTGAGTGAGTGAGTGTGTAGGTGAGTATGTGAGTGTGTGAGTGAGTAGGTGAGTGAGTGAGTGTGTAGGTGAGTGAGTGAGTGTGTAGGTGAGTAGGTGAGTGTGTAGGTGAGTGTGTAGGTGAGTGAGTAGGTGAGTGAGTAGGTGAGTAGGTGAGTGTGTAGGTGAGTGTGTGAGTGTGTGAGTGTGTAGGTGAGTAGGTGAGTATGTAGGTGTGTAGATGAGTGGGTAAGTAAGTAGGTGAGTAGGTGAGTGTATAGGTGAGTGTGAGTTGGTGAGTGAGTTGGAGAGGTGGTGAGTGAGTTGGTGAGTGAGTTGGTGAGTTGGTGAGTGAGTAGGTGAGTGAGTGTGTGAGTGAGTGAGTGAATCAGTGAGTGAGTGAGTGGGTGAATCAGTGAGTGAGTGTGTAAGTGAGTGAGTGTGTGAGTTAGTGAGTGAGTGAGTGTGTGTGTAGGTGAGTGTGTGTGTGAGTGTGTAGGTGAGTATGTAGGTGTGTAGGTGAGTGTGTAGGTGAGTGTGTAGGTGAGTGTGTGAGTTAGTGAGTGAGTGTGTGAGTTAGTGAGTGAGTTAGTGAGTGTGTGAGTTAGTGAGTGTATGAGTGTGTGAGTGAGTTAGTGAGTGAGTGTGTGAGTGAGTTAGTGAGTGTGTGAGTGTGTAGGTGAGTGTATGAGTGAGTGAGTGATTGGGTGAATCAGTGAGTGAGTGTGTAGGTGAGTGAGTTAGTGAGTGAGTGAGTTAGTGTGTGAGTTAGTGTATGAGTGTGTGAGTGAGTTAGTGAGTGAGTTAATGAGTGTATGAGTTAGTGAGTTAGTGAGTGAGTGAGTGTGTGAGTGAGTGTGTTAGTGACCCAGGAACGTGTTCTCAGTGAACGTTGTTCTCAGCTCTTCACATTCTGGGACTAAGTTGGCGCTCCGTGTGAGTGTGTGAGTGAGTGAGTTAGTGAGTGTGTAGGTGAGTGAGTGAGTTAGTGTGTAGGTGAGTGAGTGTGTGTGTATGTAGGTGAGTGAGTGTGTGAGTGTGTATGTAGGTGAGTGAGTGAGTGTGTAGGTGAGTGAGTGAGTTAGTGTGTAGGTGAGTTAGTGAGTGAGTGAGTGTGTAGGTGAGTGTGTAGGTGAGTGTGTGAGTGTGTGAGTGAGTGAGTTAGTGAGTGTGTGAGTTAGTGAGTGTGTGAGTGAGTGAGTTAGTAAGTGTATGAGTTAGTGAGTGTGTGAGTGTGTGAGTTAGTGAGTGTGTGAGTGAGTGAGTGTGTAGGTGAGTGAGTGTGTAAGTGAGTGAGTGAGTTAGTGAGTTAGTGAGTGTGTTAGTGACCCAGGAACGTGTTCTCAGTGAACGTTGTTCTCAGCTCTTCACATTCTGGGACTAAGTTGGCGCTCCGTGTGAGTTAATGAGTGTGTAGGTGAGTGTGTAGGTGAGTGTGTAGGTGAGTGTGTAGGTGAGTGTGTAGGTGAGTGTGTAGGTGAGTGTGTAGGTGAGTGTGTAGGTGAGTGTGTAGGTGAGTGTGTAGGTGTGTAGGTGAGTGAGTTAGTGAGTGTGTAGGTGAGTGAGTGTATGAGTGAGTGAGTGTGTGAGTGTGTATGTAGGTGAGTGAGTGAGTTAGTGAGTTAGTGAGTGAGTTAGTGAGTGAGTTAGTGAGTGTGTGTGTTAGTGACCCAGGCACGTGTTCTCAGTGAACGTTGTTCTCAGCTCTTCACATTCTGGGACTAAGTTGGCGCTCCGTGTGAGTGTGTAGGTGAGTGTGTAGGTGAGTGTGTAGGTGTGTGAGTTAGTGAGTGTGTAGGTGAGTGTGTAGGTGAGTGAGTTAGTGAGTGTGTAGGTGAGTGTGTAGGTGAGTGAGTTAGTGAGTGTATGAGTGAGTGAGTTAGTGAGTGAGTGTGTGAGTGTATGAGTGAGTTAGTGTGTGAGTGTGTAGGTGAGTGAGTGAGTGTATGAGTGAATCAGTGTGTGAGTGAGTTAGTGAGTGAGTGAGTGTGTAGGTGAGTGAGTGTGTAAGTGAGTGAGTGAGTTAGTGAGTTAGTGTGTAGGTGTGTGAGTGAGTGAGTGAGTTAGTGAGTGAGTTAGTGAGTGTGTGAGTGACCCAGGAACGTGTTCTCAGTGAACGTTGTTCTCAGCTCTTCACATTCTGGGACTAAGTTGGCGCTCCGTGTGTGAGTGTGTAGGTGAGTGTGTAGGTGAGTTGGTGTGTAGGTGAGTTAGTGAGTGTGTAGGTGTGTAGGTGTGTAGGTGAGTGAGTGTGTGAGTGAGTGAGTGTATGAGTGAGTGAGTGTGTATATAGGTGAGTGAGTATGTAGGTGAGTTAGTGTGTGTGTAGGTGTGTGTGTAGGTGAGTGTGTAGGTGAGTGAGTGAGTGTGTAGGTGAGTGAGTGAGTGTGTGAGTGAGTTAGTGAGTGAGTGAGTGTGTAGGTGAGTGTGTAGGTGTGTAGGTGAGTGGGTGAGTGTATGAGTGAGTTAGTGAGTGAGTGAGTGTGTTAGTGAGTGAGTGAGTGAGTGACCCAGGAACGTGTTCTCAGTGAACGTTGTTCTCAGCTCTTCACATTCTGGGACTAAGTTGGCGCTTCGTGTGAGTGTGTAGGTGTGTAGGTGAGTGTGTAGGTGTGTAGGTGAGTGAGTTAGTGAGTGAGTGTGTTAGTGAGTGAGTGTGTAGGTGAGTGAGTTAGTGAGTGAGTGAGTGTGTAGGTGAGTGAGTGTATGAGTGAGTGAGTGTGTGAGTGTGTATGTAGGTGAGTGAGTGAGTTAGTGAGTGTGTAGGTGTGTGAGTGACCCAGGCACGTGTTCTCAGTGAACGTTGTTCTCAGCTCTTCACATTCTGGGACTAAGTTGGCGCTCCGTGTGTGAGTGTGTAGGTGAGTGTGTAGGTGAGTTGGTGTGTAGGTGAGTGAGTGAGTGTGTAGGTGAGTGAGTGAGTGTGTAGGTGAGTGAGTGAGTGTGTGAGTGAGTTAGTGAGTGTGTAGGTGAGTGTGTAGGTGAGTTGGTGTGTAGGTGAGTTATTGTGTGAGTGTGTAGGTGAGTGTGTGAGTGTGTAGTTGAGTGTGTAGGTGAGTGTGTAGGTGTGTGAGTTAGTGAGTGTGTAGGTGAGTGTGTGTGTGAGTGTATGAGTTAGTGAGTGAGTGTATGAGTGAGTTAGTGTGTAGGTGTGTGAGTGAGTGTGTAGGTGAGTGTGTGAGTGTGTAGGTGAGTAGGTGAGTGAGTGAGTGAGTGACCCAGGAACGTGTTCTCAGTGAACGTTGTTCTCAGCTCTTCACATTCTGGGACTAAGTTGGCGCTCCGTGTGTGTGTGTAGGTGAGTGAGTTAGTGAGTGTATGAGTTAGTGAGTGAGTGTGTAGGTGAGTGAGTGTGTGAGTGTGTATGTAGGTGAGTGAGTGAGTGTGTGAGTGTGTATGTAGGTGAGTGAGTGAGTTAGTGTGTAGGTGAGTGAGTGAGTGTGTGAGTGTGTATGTAGGTGAGTGAGTGAGTGTGTAAGTGAGTGAGTGAGTTAGTGAGTGAGTGTGTGAGTGACCCAGGAACGTGTTCTCAGTGAACGTTCTTCTCAGCTCTTCACATTCTGGGACTAAGTTGGCGCTCCGTGCACAGCGGCAAGGCGGAGACAGCTGGGTGCTGGCGTTGTTCGCAAAGTTGGGAGTGAAGAGAGTTCCTGGAAACATCATCAGCATCATCATCAGCAGCATCATCAGTAGTATCAGCATCATCATCAGCATCATCATCAGTAGTATCAGCATCATCATCAGTAGTAGTAGCATCATCATCAGTAGTGTCAGCATCATCATTACCATCATCAGTTTTAGTAGTATCATCATCAATAGAGGCATAATCATCAGTAGTAGTAGCATCATCATCAGTAGTAGTATCATCATCATGAGTAGTAGTATCATCATCAGTAGTATCAGCATCATCATCAGTAGAAACATAATCATCATCAGTAGTAGTAGTATCATCATCAGTAGTGTCAGCATCATCATCAGTAGTAGTATCATCATCAGCATCATCAGTACTATCATCATCTGTAGTAGTATCATCATCATCATCAGTAGTATCATCATCATCAGTAGTAGTATCATTCATCATCATAATCAGTAGTAGTATCATCATCAGTAGTAGTATCACCATCATCAGTAGCAGTATCATCATCATCAGTAGTATCATCATCAGTAATAGTAGCATCATCATCATCATCAGTAGTAGTATCATAATCAGTAGTAATATCATCATCATAATTAGTAGCATCATCAGTAGTAGCATCATCATCAGTAGTATCATCATCATCAGCAACATCAGTAGTAGTATCATCATCATCAGTAGTAGTATCATCATCAGCATCATCAGTAGTATCATCATCAGTAGTAGTATCATCATCATCATCATCAGTAGTAGTAGTATCATAATCAGTAGTAGTATTGGTGAGTGAGTTGGTGAGTGAGTTGGTGAGGTGGTGAGTGAGTAGGTGAGTGAGTTGGTGAGTGAGTTGGTGAGGTGGTGAGTTGGTGAGTGAGTTGGTGGGTGGTGAGTGAGTGAGTGGTGAGTGAGTTGGTGAGTGAGTTGGTGAGTGAGTTGGTGAGAGGTGAGTGAGTTGGTGAGTGAGTTGGTGGGTGGTGAGTGAGTGAGTGGTGAGTGAGTTGGTGAGTGAGTTGGTGAGAGGTGAGTGAGTTGGTGAGTGAGTTGGTGAGTGAGTGGTGAGTGAGTTGGTGAGTGAGTTGGTGAGTGGTGAGTGAGTTGGTGAGTGAGTTGGTGAGTGAGTGGTGAGAGAGTTGGTGAGGTGGTGAGTTGGTGAGTGAGTTGGTGAGTTGGTGAGTGAGTTGGTGAGTGAGTTGGTGGGTGGTGAGTGAGTGGTGAGTGAGTTGGTGAGTGAGTTGGTGAGTTGGTGAGTGAGTTGGTGAGTGAGTTCGTGAGTTGGTGAGTGAGTTGGTGAGTGAGTTGGTGAGTTCGTGAGTTGGTGAGTGAGTTGGTGAGTGAGTTGGTGAGTTGGTGAGTGAGTTGGTGAGTGAGTTGGTGAGTGAGTTGCTGAGTTGGTGAGTGAGTTGGTGAATGAATTGGTGGGTGGTGAGTGAGTTGGTGAGTGAGTTGGTGATTGAGTTGGTGAGTGGTGAGTGAGTTGGTGAGTGGTGAGTGTGTTGGTGAGTGAGTGAGTTGGTGAGTGAGTTGGTGAGTTGGTGAGTGAGTTGGTGAGTGGTGAGTGAGTTGGTGAGTGACTGGTGAGTGAGTTGGTGAGTGAGTTGGTGAGTGAGTTGGTGAGTGGTGAGTGAGTTGGTGAGTGAGTGGTGAGTGAGTTGGTGAGTTGGTGAGTGAGTTGGTGAGTGAGTTGGTAAGTTGGTGAGTTGGTGAGTGGTGAGTGAGTTGGTGAGTGAGTTGGTGAGTGAGTTGGTAAGTTGGTGAGTTGGTGAGTGGTGAGTGAGTTGGTGAGTGAGTTGGTGAGTGAGTTGGTGGGTGGTGAGTGAGTGGTGAGTGAGTTGGTGAGTGAGTTGGTGAGTTGTCAGTGAGTTGGTGAGTGGTGAGTGAGTTGGTGAGTTGGTGAGTGAGTTGGTGAGTGAGTGAGTTGGTGAGTGAGTGAGTTGGTGAGTGAGTTGGTGAGTGAGTTGGTGAGTGGTGAGTGAGTTGGTGAGTGAGTTGGTGAGTGAGTGGTGAGTGAGTTGGTGAGTGAGTTGGTGAGTGAGTTGGTCAGTTGGTGAGTGAGTTGGTGAGTGGTGAGTGAGTTGGTGAGTGAGTGGTGAGTTGGTGAGTTGGTGAGTGAGTTGGTGAGTGAGTTGGTAAGTTGGTGAGTGAGTTGGTGAGTGAGTTGGTGAGTGAGTTGGTGGGTGGTGAGTGAGTGGTGAGTGAGTTGGGGAGTGAGTTGGTGAGTGTTGAGTGAGTTGGTGAGTGGTGAGTGAGTTGGTGAGTTGGTGAGTGAGTTGGTGAGTGAGTTGTTAAGTTGGTGAGTTGTTGAGTGAGTCGTGAGTGAGTTGGTGAGTGAGTTGGTGAGTGGTGAGTGAGTTGGTGAGTGAGTTGGTGAGTGAGTTGGTGAGTGGTGAGTGAGTTGGTGAGTGAGTTGGTGAGTTGTTGAGTGAGTTGGTGAGTGAGTTGGTGAGTTGGTGAGTGGTGAGTGAGTTGGTGAGTGAGTTGGTGAGTGAGTGGTGAGTGAGTTGGTGAGTGAGTTGGTGAGTGAGTTGGTGAGTGAGTTGGTGAGTTGTGAGTGAGTTGGTGAGTGAGTGGGGAGTGAGTTGGTGAGTGGTGAGTGAGTTGGTGAGTAAGTTGGTGAGTGGTGAGTGAGTTGGTGAGTTGGTGAGTAAGTTGGTGAGTTGTTGAGTAAGTTGGTGAGTGAGTTGGTGAGTTGGTGAATGGTGAGTTGGTGAGTGAGTTGTTGAGTGAGTGGTGAGTGAGTTGGTGAGTAAGTTGGTGATTGGTGAGTTGGTGAGTGGTGAGTGAGTTGGTGAGTTGGTGAGTGGTGAGTGAGTTGTGAGTGATTTGGTGAGTGAGTGGAGAGTGAGTTGGTGAGTGAGTTGGTGAGTGAGTTGGTGAGTGAGTTGGTGAGTTGGTGAGTGAGTTGGTGAGTGAGTTGGTGAGTGAGTGGTGAGTGAGTTGGTGAGTGAGTTGGTGAGTGGTGAGTTGGTGAGTGGTGAGTGAGTTGGTGAGTTGGTGAGTGAGTTGGTGAGTGAGTTGCTGAGTTGTGAGTAAGTTGGTGAGTGAGTGGTGAGTGAGTTGGTGAGTGAGTTGGTGAGTTGGTGAGTGAGTTGGTGAGTTGGTGAGTGAGTTGGTGAGTGAGTGAGTGAGGTGGTGAGTGAGTTGGTGAGTGAGTTGGTGAGTTGGTGAGTGAGTTGGTGAGTGAGTGAGTGAGTTGGTGAGTGAGTTGGTGAGTGAGTTGGTGAGTGAGTTGGTGAGTTGGTGAGTGAGTTGGTGAGTGAGTTGGTGAGTGAGTTGGTGAGTTGGTGAGTGAGTTGGTGAGTTGGTGAGTGAGTTGGTGAGTGAGTTGGTGAGTGAGTTGGTGAGTGGTGAGTGAGTTGGTGAGTGAGTTGGTGAGTGAGTTGGTGAGTGGTGAGTGAGTTGGTGAGTGGTGAGTGAGTTGGTGAGTGAGTTGGTGAGTGAGTTGGTGAGTGAGTTGGTGAGTTGGTGAGTGAGTGAGTTGGTGAGTGAGTTGGTGAGTGAGTTGGTGAGTGAGTTGGTGAGTTGGTGAATGAGTGATGAGTGAGTTGGTGAGTGAGTTGGTGAGTGAGTTGGTGAGTTGGTGAGTGAGTGAGTTGGTGAGTGAGTTGGTGAGTGAGTTGGTGAGTGACTTGGTGAGTGAGTTGGTGAGTGAGTTGGTGAGTGAGTTGGTGAGTGAGTAGGTGAGTGAGTTGGTGAGTGAGTTGGTGAGTTGGTGAATGAGTGGTGATTGAGTTGGTGAGTGAGTTGGTGAGTGAGTTGGTGAGTGGTGAGTGAGTTGGTGAGTGAGTTGGTGAGTGAGTTGGTGAGTGGTGAGTGAGTTGGTGAGTGGTGAGTGAGTTGGTGAGTGAGTTGGTGAGTGAGTTGGTGAGTGAGTTGGTGAGTTGGTCAGTGAGTGAGTTGGTGAGTGAGTTGGTGAGTGAGTTGGTGAGTGAGTTGGTGAGTGAGTTGGTGAGTTGGTGAATGAGTGGTGAGTTGGTGAGTGAGTTGGTGAGTGAGTTGGTGAGTTGGTGAGTGAGTGAGTTGGTGAGTGAGTTGGTGAGTGAGTTGGTGAGTGACTTGGTGAGTGAGTTGGTGAGTGAGTTGGTGAGTTGGTGAGTGAGTTGGTGAGTGAGTAGGTGAGTGAGTTGGTGAGTGAGTTGGTGAGTTGGTGAATGAGTGGTGAGTGAGTTGGTGAGTGAGTTGGTGAGTGAGTTGGTGAGTTGGTGAGTGAGTTGGTGAGTAAGTTGGTGAGTACCGATCAGCCCCAAGTAGGCATGGACGCAGGCTGTGTGGCTGCAGGCCACGTGACCTCCAATCCCCACGTGACCTCCACTCCCCACGTGACCTCCACTCGCCACGTGACCTCCACTCCCCACGTGACCTCCACTCCCCACGTGACAACGCAGGAAGAAATCCAGCAGACGTGACCTGGGATAGCATCAACATCATCATTAGCAACATCATCATCATCATCATCAGCAACATCAACAACATCATCAACATCATCATCAGCAACATCAACAACATCATCAACATCATCATCAGCAACATCAACATCATCATCATCAACATCATCAACATCATCAGCAACATCAACAACATCATCAACATCATCATCAGCAACATCAACATCATCATCATCAACATCATCAACATCATCAACATCATCATCAGCAACATCAACATCATCATCAGCAACATCAACATCATCATCAGCAACATCATCATCATCATCAACATCATCATCAGCATCATCATCAGCAACATCATCATCAGCAACATCAACATCATCAGCAACATCATCATCATCAACATCATCATCATCAGCATCATCATCAGCAACATCAACATCATCATCAGCAACATCAACATCATCATCAACATCATCAACATCATCATCATCAACATCATCAGCAACATCATCAACATCATCAACATCATCATCAACAACAACATCAACATCATCATCAGCAACATCAACATCATCAACATCAACATCATCAGCAACATCAACATCATCATCAGCAACATCATCATCATCAACATCATCATCAGCAACATCATCATCATCAACATCATCAGCAACATCAACATCATCATCAGCAACATCATCATCATCATCAACATCATCATCAGCAACATCATCATCATCAACACCGTCATCAGCAACATCATCATCATCAGCAACATCAACATCATCAGCAACATCATCATCATCATACACATCATCATCATCAACATCATCATCATCATCAACATCATCATCATCAACATCATCATCATCAGCAACATCATCATCATCAACATCATCATCATCAACATCATCAACATCATCATCAACATCATCATCATCATCAGCAACATCATCATCATCATCAACATCATCATCAGCATCATCATCATCAACATCATCATGATCAACATCATCAGCAACATCATCATCATCATCAACATCATCATCATGAACATCATCATGATCAACATCATCATCATCAACATCATCATCAACATCATCAACATCATTAACATCATCATCATCAACATCATCATCATCATCAACATCATCAACATCATCATCATCATCATCAACATCATCAACATCATCAACATCATCATCAACATCATCAACATCATCATCATCAACATCATCATCATCAACATCATCAACATCATCATCATCATCAACATCATCAACATCATCATCAACATCATCATCATCAGCAACATCATCATCAGCAACATCAACATCATCAGCAACATCATCATCATCAACATCATCATCAACATTATCATCATCATCAACATCACCATCATCATCATCAACATCATCATCATCAACATCGTCATCAACATCATCATCAGCAACATCATCAGCATCATCAACATCATCAGCATCATCAACATCATCATCAGCATCATCATCAGCATCATCAACATCATCATCAGCAACATCATCATCAGCAACATCATCAGCAACATCATCATCAGCAGCAGCAGCAACATCATGAACATCGTCATCAGCAACATCATCATCAGCATCATCATCAACATCATCATTAACATCATCATCATCATCATCAACGTCATCATCAGCAACATCATCAGCAAACATCATCAGCAGCATCTTCATCAACATCATCATCAGCAACATCAACATCAGCAACATTATCATCAACATCATCAACATCATCATTAACAATCATCATCATCAGCAACATCATCAACATCATCAGCAACATCATCAGCAAACATCATCAGCAGCATCTTCATCATCATCAACATCATCATCAGCAACATCATCAACATCATCATCAGCAACATCATCATCAGCATCATCATCATCATCAACATCATCAACATCATCATGAACATGATCATCAACATCATCATCAGCAGCAACATCATCATCAACATCATCAACATCATCATCAACATCAGCAACATCATCAGCAACATCATCAGAAGCATCATCATCAACATCATCATCATCAACATTATCATCAGCATCATCACCAGCAAAATCATCATCAGCAACATCATCAGCATCATCATCATCAGCAACATCATCATCAACATCATCATTATCAGCAACATCATCATCAACATCATCAGCAGCATCAGCATCAACATCATCATCAGCAACATCATCAACATCATCATCAGCAACATCATCATCAACATCATCAGCATCATCATCATCAACATCATCAACATCATCATCAACATCAGCAACATCATCAGAAACATCAGCAGCAGCATAATCAACATCATCATCAGCAACATCAACATCATCAACATTATCATCAGCATCATCACCAGCAAAATCATCATCAGCAACATCATCAGCATCATCATCATCAGCAACATCATCATCAACATCATCATCATCAGCAACATCATCATCAACATCATCGTCAGCATCATGATCATCATCAGCAACATCATCATCATCAGCAACAACATCATCATCACCATCATCAGCATCATCATCAGCAACATCATCATCATCAGCATCATCATCAGCATCATCAGCATCGTCATCAACATCATCATCAACATCATCAGCAGCATCAACATCATCATCAGCATCATCAGCAGCAGCATCATCATCAGCATCATCATCAGCATCAGCATCATCAGCAGGATCATCATCAGCAACATCAGCATCATCAACATCATCATTATCAACATCATCATCAACATCATCATCATCAGCAACATCATCATCATCATCAACATCATCATCATCAACATCATCATGATCAACATCATCATCATCAGCAACATCATCATCATCATCAACATCATCATCATGAACATCATCATGATCAACATCATCATCATCAACATCATCATCAACATCATCAACATCATCAACATCATCATCATCAACATCATCATCATCAACATCATCAACATCATCATCATCATCAACATCATCAACATCATCAACATCATCATCATCAACATCATCAACATCATCATCATCATCAACATCATCATCAACATCATCAACATCATCATCATCAACATCATCAACATCATCATCATCATCAACATCATCATCATCAGCAACATCATCATCAGCAACATCAACATCATCAGCAACATCATCATCATCATCAACATCATCATCATCATCAACATCATCATCATCATCAACATCATCATCAACATCATCATCATCATCAACATCGTCATCAACATCATCATCAGCAACATCATCATCAGCAACATCATCAGCATCATCAACATCATCATCAGCATCATCATCAGCATCATCAACATCATCATCAGCAACATCATCATCAGCAACATCATCATCAGCAACATCATCATCATCAGCAGCAGCAACATCATGAACATCGTCATCAGCAACATCATCATCAGCAGCATCATCAACATCATCATTAACATCATCATCATCATCAACGTCATCATCAGCAACATCATCAGCAAACATCATCAGCAGCATCTTCATCAACATCATCATCAGCAACATCAACATCAGCAACATTATCATCAACATCATCAACATCATCATTCACAATCATCATCATCAGCAACATCATCAACATCATCAGCAACATCATCAGCAAACATCATCAGCAGCATCTTCATCATCATCAACATCATCATCAGCAACATCATCAACATCATCATCAGCAACATCATCATCAGCATCATCATCATCATCAACATCATCAACATCATGAACATGATCATCAACATCATCATCAGCAGCAACATCATCATCAACATCATCAACATCATCATCAACATCAGCAACATCATCATCAACATCATCAGCAGCATCAGCATCAACATCATCATCAGCAACATCATCAACATCATCATCATCAGCAACATCATCATCAACATCATCAGCATCATCATCATCAACATCATCAACATCATCAACATCAGCAACATCATCAGAAACATCAGCAGCAGCATAATCAACATCATCATCAGCAACATCAACATCATCAACATTATCATCAGCATCATCACCAGCAAAATCATCATCAGCAACATCATCAGCATCATCATCATCAGCAACATCATCATCAACATCATCATCATCATCATCAGCAACATCATCATCAACATCATCGTCAGCATCATGATCATCATCAGCAACATCATCATCATCAGCAACAACATCATCATCACCATCACCAGCATCATCATCAGCAACATCATCAGCATCATCATCAGCATCATCAGCATCGTCATCAACATCATCATCAACATCATCAGCAGCATCAAAATCATCATCAGCATCATCAGCAGCAGCATCATCATCATCAGCATCATCATCAGCATCAGCATCATCAGCAGGATCATCATCAGCAACATCAGCATCATCAACATCATCATCATCAACATCATCATCAGCAACATCAGCATCATCATCAAAATCATCATCATCATCATCATCAGCATCAACATCATCAACATCATCATCAACATCAGCAACATCATCAGCAACATCAGCAGCATAATCAACATCATCATCAGCAACATCAACATCAGCATCATCATCAACATTATCATCAGCATCATCACCAGCAAAATCATCATCAGCAACATCATCAGCATCATCATCAGCAACATCATCATCAACATCATCAGCAGCATCAGCATCATCGTCAGCATCATCAGCACCAAAATCATCATTAGCAACATCAGCAGCAACATCATCAGCATCATGATCATCATCAGCAACATCATCATCAGCAACAACATCAACATCACCATCATCAGCATCATCATCAGCAACATCATCATCATCAGCATCATCATCAGCATCATTAGCAACATCAACATCATCATCAGCATCGTCATCAACATCATCATCAACATCATCAGCAGCATCAACATCATCAGCAACATCATCATCAACAACATCATCATCATCATCATCAGCAACATCATCATCAACATCATCGTCAGCATCATGATCATCATCAGCAACATCATCATCATCAGCAACAACATCATCATCACCATCATCAGCATCATCATCAGCAACATCATCAGCATCATCAGCATCGTCATCAACATCATCATCAACATCATCAGCAGCATCAACATCATCATCAGCATCATCAGCAGCAGCATCATCATCATCAGCATCATCATCAGCATCATCAGCAGGATCATCATCAGCAACATCAGCATCATCAACATCATCATCATCAACATCATCATCAGCATCATCATCAAAATCATCATCATCATCAGCATCAACATCATCAACATCATCATCAACATCAGCAACATCATCAGCAACATCAGCAGCATAATCAACATCATCATCAGCAACATCAACATCAGCATCATCATCAACATTATCATCAGCATCATCACCAGCAAAATCATCATCATCAGCAACATCATCAGCATCATCATCATCAGCAACATCATCATCAACATCATCAGCAGCATCAGCATCATCGTCAGCATCATCAGCACCAAAATCATCATTAGCAACATCAGCAGCAACATCATCAGCATCATGATCATCATCAGCAACATCATCATCAGCAACAACATCACCATCATCAGCATCATCATCAGCAACATCATCATCATCAGCATCATCATCAGCATCATTAGCAACATCAACATCATCATCAGCATCATCAGCAGCAGCATCATCATCATCAGCAACATCAGCATCATCAACATCATCATCATCAACATCATCATCAGCAACATCAGCATCATCATCAGCATCATCAGCAACATCATCATCAGCATCATCAGCATCATCAACATCATCATCAGCATCATCATCAGCATCATCATCATCATCAACGTGACTTTACCGAAAAAACTAAGAATATCATCAGCAGCATCAACATCAGCAGCATCAACATCATCAGCATCAACATCATCATCAGCATCATCATCAGCATCATCATCAGCAACATCATCATGTGTCTCTCTGTCTGTGTCTCTGTGTGTCTCTCCCTGTCTGTGTCTCTCTGTGTCTCTGTGTGTCTCTGTGTGTCTCTGTGTCTCTGTGTGTCTCTGTGGGTCTCTGTGGGTCTCTGTGTATCTGTGTGTCTCTTTGTCTCTCTCTGTGTGTGTCTCTGTGTGTCTCTCTGTCTGTCTGTTTCTCTCTGTCTGTCTCTCTCTGTGTCTCTCTCTGTCTGTGTCTCTCTGTGTGTCTCTGTGTGTCTCTGTGTCTCTCTGTGTGTCTCTCTCTGTATCTCTGTGTGTCTCTCTGTGTGTCTCTGTGTGTCTCTGTGTGTCTCTTTGTGTGTCTCTCTGTCTCTCTGTGTGTCTCTCTGTGTGTCTCTGTGTCTCTGTCTCTCTGTGTGTCTCTGTGTGTCTCTGTGTCTCTCTGTGTGTCTCTCTGTGTGTCTGTGTCTCTCTGTGTGTCTGTGTCTCTCTGTGTCTCTCTGTGTGTCTCTCTGTGTCTCTGTGTCTCTGTGTGTGTGTCTCTGTGTGTGTCACTGTGTCTCTGTGTGTGTCACTGTGTCTCTCTGTGTGTGTCTCTGTGTGTGTCACTGTGTCTCTCTGTGTCTCTGTGTCTCTGTGTGTGAGTGTCTCTCTCTCTGTGTCTCTGTGTCACTGAGTCTCTGTGTGTGTCTTTGTGTGTGTCACTGTGTCTCTCTGTGTCTCTGTGTCTCTGTGTGTGAGTGTCTCTCTCTCTGTGTCTCTGTGTGTCTCTGTCTCTGTGTCTCTCTGTGTCTCTGTGTCTCTGTGTGTGTCTCTGTGTGTGTGTCTCTGTGTGTGTCTGTGTGTGTCTCTGTGTCTCTGTGTGTGTCTCTGTGTGTGTGTCTCTGTGTGTGTCTCTGTCTCTGTGTCTCTGTGTGTGTGTGTCTCTGTGTGTGTCTCTGTGTCTCTGTGTGTGTCTCTGTGTGTGTGTCTGTGTGTCTCTGTCACTCTGTGTGTCTCTGTGTCTGTGGGTCTCTGTCTCTCTGTGTCTGTGTGTGTCTCTGTGTCTGTGTGTGTGTCTCTGTCTGTGTCTCTCTGTGTCTCTGTCTCTCTGTCTGTGTCTCTGTCTGTGTGTGTCTCTGTGTCTCTGTGTGTGTCTCTGTCTCTCTGTGTGTGTCTCTGTGTGTGTCACTGTGTCTCTCTGTGTCTCTGTGTCTCTGTGTCTCTGTGTGTGAGTGTCTCTCTCTCTGTGTCTCTGTGTCACTGTGTCTCTGTGTGTGTCTCTGTGTGTGTCACTGTGTCTCTCTGTGTCTCTGTGTCTCTGTGTGTGAGTGTCTCTCTCTGTGTCTCTGTGTGTCTCTGTCTCTGTGTCTCTCTGTGTCTCTGTGTCTCTGTGTGTGTCTCTGTGTGTGTCTCTGTGTGTGTCTGTGTGTGTGTGTCTCTGTGTCTCTGTGTGTGTGTCTCTGTGTCTGTGTGTCTCTGTGTGTCTCTGTGTCTGTGTGTCTCTGTCTCTCTGTGTCTGTGTGTGTCTCTGTGTCTCTGTGTGTGTCTGTGTGTGTGTCTCTGTTTGTGTCTCTGTCTCTCTGTCTGTGTCTCTGTCTGTGTCTCTCTCTGTCTCTGTGTGTGTCTCTGTGTCTGTGTCTCTGTGTGTGTGTCTCTGTGTGTCACTGTGTGTGTGTCTCTGTCTCTCTGTGTGTGTCTCTATGTCTCTGTGTGTCACTGTGTGTGTATCTCTGTGTGTGTCTCTGTCTGTGTCTCTGTCTGTGTCTCTCTGTGTCTCTGTGTGTGTCTGTGTGTGTGTCTCTGTCTGTGTGTGTGTCTCTCTCTGTGTGTCTCTGTGTCTCTGTGTCTCTGTGTGTCTCTGTGTCACTCTGTCACTGTGTCTCTGTCTGTGTGTCTCTGTGTCTGTGTGTGTCTCTGTGTCTCTGTGTGTGTCTGTGACTGTGTCTCTGTGTCTGTGTGTCTGTGTCTCTGTGTGTGTCTCTCTGTGTCTCTGTGTATCTGTGTCTCTGTGTGTGTGTCTCTGTGTGTGTGTCTCTGTGTCTCTGTGTCTCTGTGTCTGTGTGTGTCTCTGTGTGTCTCTCTGTCTGTGTCTCTCTGTGTCTCTGTGTCTCTGTGTGTCTCTGTCTGTGTGTGTGTCTCTGTGTGTGTCTCTGTCTGTGTCTCTGTGTGTGTCTCTGTGTCTCTGTGTGTGTCTCTGTGTGTGTGTCTCTGTGTGTGTGTCTGTGTGTCTCTGTCACTCTGTGTGTCTCTGTGTCTGTGGGTCTCTGTCTCTCTGTCTGTGTGTGTCTCTGTGTCTCTGTGTGTGTCTCTGTCTGTGTCTCTGTGTGTGTCTCTGTGTCTCTGTGTGTGTCTCTGTGTGTGTGTCTCTGTGTGTGTGTCTGTGTGTCTCTGTCACTCTGTGTGTCTCTGTGTCTGTGGGTCTCTGTCTCTCTGTGTCTGTGTGTGTCTCTGTGTCTCTGTGTGTGTCTCTGTCTCTGTGTCTCTCTGTGTCTCTGTGTCTCTGTGTGTGTCTCTGTGTGTGTGTCTCTGTGTGTGTCTGTGTGTGTGTGTCTCTGTGTCTCTGTGTGTGTGTCTCTGTGTCTGTGTGTCTCTGTGTGTCTCTGTGTCTGTGTGTCTCTGTCTCTCTGTGTCTGTGTGTGTCTCTGTGTCTCTGTGTGTGTCTGTGTGTGTGTCTCTGTCTGTGTCTCTGTCTCTCTGTCTGTGTCTCTGTCTGTGTGTCTCTCTGTCTCTGTGTGTGTCTCTGTGTCTGTGTCTCTGTGTGTGTGTCTCTGTGTGTCACTGTGTGTGTGTCTCTGTCTCTCTGTGTGTGTCTCTATGTCTCTGTGTGTCACTGTGTGTGTATCTCTGTGTGTGTCTCTGTCTGTGTCTCTGTCTGTGTCTCTCTGTGTCTCTGTGTGTGTCTGTGTGTGTGTCTCTGTCTGTGTGTGTGTCTCTCTCTGTGTGTCTCTGTGTCTCTGTGTGTCTCTGTGTCACTCTGTCACTGTGTCTCTGTCTGTGTGTCTCTGTGTCTGTGTGTGTCTCTGTGTCTCTGTGTCTCTGTGTGTGTCTGTGACTGTGTCTCTGTGTCTGTGTGTCTGTGTCTCTGTGTGTGTGTCTCTCTGTGTCTCTGTGTATCTGTGTCTCTCTGTGTGTGTCTCTGTGTGTGTGTCTCTGTGTCTCTGTGTCTCTGTGTCTGTGTGTGTCTCTGTCTGTGTGTGTGTGTGTCTCTGTGTGTGTCTCTGTCTGTGTCTCTGTGTGTGTCTCTGTGTCTCTGTGTGTGTCTCTGTGTGTGTGTCTCTGTGTGTGTGTCTGTGTGTCTCTGTCACTCTGTGTGTCTCTGTGTCTGTGGGTCTCTGTCTCTCTGTGTCTGTGTGTGTCTCTGTGTCTCTGTGTGTGTCTCTGTCTGTGTCTCTCTGTGTCTCTGTCTCTCTGTCTGTGTCTCTGTCTGTGTGTGTCTCTGTGTCTCTGTGTGTGTGTCTCTGTCTCTCTGTGTGTGTCTCTGTGTCTCTGTGTGTCACTGTGTGTGTATCTCTGTGTGTGTCTCTGTCTGTGTCTCTGTGTGTGTCTCTCTGTGTCTCTGTGTCTCTGCGTCTGTGTGTGTCTCTGTGTCTCTGTGTCTCTGTGTGTCTCTCTCTGTGTCTCTGTGTCTCTGTGTGTCTCTGTGTCACTCTGTCACTGTGTCTCTGTCTGTGTGTGTCTCTGTGTCTCTGTGTGTGTGTCTCTGTGTGTGTCTCTGTCTCTGTGTCACTGTGTCTCTGTGTCTCTGTGTGTGTGTGTCTCTCTCTGTGTCTCTGTGTCTCTGTGTGTCTCTCTCTGTGTCTCTGTGTCTCTGTGTGTCTCTGTGTCACTCTGTCACTGTGTCTCTGTCTGTGTGTCTCTGCGTCTGTGTGTGTCTCTGTGTCTCTGTGTCTCTGTGTGTCTCTCTCTGTGTCTCTGTGTCTCTGTGTCTCTGTGTGTGTCTCTGTCTGTGTCTGTGTCTCTGTGTGTGTCTCTGTGTCTCTGTGTGTCTCTGTGTCACTCTGTCACTGTGTCTCTGTCTGTGTGTCTCTACGTCTGTGTGTGTCTCTGTGTCTCTGTGTGTGTCTCTGTGTCTCTGTGTCTCTGTGTGTGTGTCTCTCTCTGTGTCTCTGTGTGTCTCTGTGTCACTCTGTCTGTGTGTGTCTCTGTCTGTGTGTGTCTCTGTGTGTGTCTCTGTGTCTCTGTGTGTGTGTGTCTCTGTGTGTGTCTCTGTGTGTGTGTCTCTGTGTGTGTGTCTCTGTGTCTCTGTGTGATCCTCACCGACACACGTTGTCCTGCCTGCAAAGTCTTTGCAGGTCGAGGCAGCTGAGGAGACCCTCGGAGTTGAAGCCGTGGGAGCAATCTGGGGCAATCAGCTGCCTCCTTCCCTCCCCTACACACAGTGTAGTGTAGTGTATAGTGTAGTGTATAGTGTAGTGTATAGTGTAGTGTAGTGTATAGTGTAGTGTATAGTGTAGTGTATAGTGTAGTGTATAGTGTATAGTGTAGTGTATAGTAGTGTAGTGTATAGTGTAGTGTGTAGTGTATAGTGTGTAGTGTATAGTGTAGTGTATAGTGTAGTGTATAGTGTAGTAGTGTATAGTGTACTAGTGTATAGTGTAGAAGTGTGTAGTGTAGTGTATAGTGTAGTGTATAGTGTAGTGTGTAGTGTAGTGTATAGTGTAGTGTATAGTGTGTATAGTGTAGTGTATAGTGTATAGTGTGTAGTGTAGTGTATAGTGTAGTGTATAGTGTAGTGTAGTGTATAGTGTAGTGTATAGTGTAGTGTATAGTGTAGTGTATAGTGTAGTGTATAGTGTAGTAGTGTGTAGTGTATAGTGTAGTGTATAGTGTAGTGTATAGTGTAGTGTAGTGAATAGTGTAGTGTATAGTAGTGTATAGTGTAGTGTATAGTGTAGTGTATAGTGTAGTGTATAGTGTAGTGTATAGTGTAGTAGTGTATAGTGTAGTGTAGTGTATAGTGTAGTAGTGTATAGTGTAGTGTATAGTGTAGTGTATAGTGTAGTGTAGTGTATAGTGTAGTGTATAGTGTAGTGTATAGTGTAGTGTGTAGTGTATAGTGTGTAGTGTGTAGTGTATAGTGTAGTGTATAGTGTAGTGTATAGTGTATATAGTGTAGTAGTTTGTAGTGCGTATAGAGTAGTGGTGTATAGTGTAGTGTATAGTAGTGTAGTGTGTAGTGTATAGTGTAGTGTATAGTGTAGTGTATAGTGTAGTAGTGTGTAGTGTATAGTGTAGTGTATAGTGTAGTGTATAGTGTAGTGTAGTGAATAGTGTAGTGTATAGTGTATAGTGTAGTGTATAGTAGTGTATAGTGTAGTGTATAGTGTAGTGTATAGTGTAGTGTATAGTGTAGTGTATAGTGTAGTAGTGTATAGTGTAGTGTAGTGTATAGTGTAGTAGTGTATAGTGTAGTGTATAGTGTAGTGTATAGTGTATAGTGTAGTGTAGTGTATAGTGTAGTGTATAGTGTAGTGTATAGTGTAGTGTGTAGTGTATAGTGTAGTGTAGTGTATAGTGTAGTGTATAGTGTAGTGTATAGTGTAGTGTATAGTGTAGTGTATAGTGTAGTGTATAGTATAGTGTATAGTGTAGTGTATAGTGTAGTGTATAGTGTATAGTGTAGTAGTGTATAGTGTAGTGTAGTGTGTAGTGTATAGTGTAGTGTACACTGTAGTGTATAGTGTAGTAGTGTAGTATTGTAGTGTATAGTGTAGTGTATAGTGTATAGTAGTGTATAGTGTAGTAGTGTATAGTGTAGTGTATAGTGTAGTGTATAGGGTAGTGTAGTAGTGTGTAGTGTATAGTGTAGTAGTGTATAGTGTAGTAGTGTATAGTGTAGTGTAGTGTATAGTATAGTGTAGTAGTGTATAGTGTAGTGTATAGTGTAGTGTGTAGTGTATAGTGAAGTATATAATGTAGTATGGTGTGTATTGTATAGTGTAGTAGTGTAGTGTGTAGTGTAGTTGTGTATAGTGTAGTAGTGTATAGTGTAGTGTATAGTGTAGTGTAGTGTGTAGGGTATAGTGTAGTGTATAGTGTAATGTGATGTGTAGTGTATAGTGTATTGTAGTGTATAGTTGTAGTGTATAGTGTAGTGTATAGTGTAGTGTGGTAGTGTAGTGTATAGTGTAGTGTATAGTGTAGTGTATAGTGTAGTAGTGTAGTGTGTAATTTAGTTGTGTATAGTGTAGTGTAGTAGTGTACAGTGTAGTGTATAGTGTAGTGTAGTTTGTAGTGTGGTGTGTAGGGTATAGTGTAGTGTATAGTGTAATGTAGTGTGTAGTGTATATTGTGTATGTAGTGTATAGTGTAATGTCGTGACTGGGTGAGTGAGTAACAGTGTGGCTGAGTGAATGACTGAGTGAGAGACTGAGTGAGTGAGTGACTGAGTGAGTGAATGACTGAGTGAGTGAGTGAGTGACTGAGTGAGTGACTGAGTGAGTGAGTGAGTGACTGACTGAGTGAATGAGTGAGTGACTGAGTGAATGACTGAATGACTGAGTGACTGAGTTAGTGACTGAGTGAATGACTGAGTGAGTGACTGAATGAGTGACTGAGTGAATGACTGAATGACTGACTGAGTGACTGAGTGAGTGACTGAGTGAGTAACTGAGTGAGTGACTGAGTGAATGACTGAGTGAGTGACTGAGTGAATGACTGAGTGAGTGACTGAGTGAGTGACTGAGTGAGGGACTGAGTGACTGAGTGAGTGACTGAGTGAGTGACTGAGTGAGTGACTGAGTGAGTGACTGAGTGAATGACTGAGTGAGTGACTGAGTGAGCGACTGAATGACTGAGTGATTGACTGAGTGAATGACTGACTGAGTGAGTGACTGAGTGAGTGACTGAGTGAGTGACTGAGTGAGTGAGTGGATGAGTGACTGAGTGAGTGACTGAGTGACTGAGTGAGTGACTGAGTGAGTGACTGAATGAATGACTGAATGACTGACAGAGTGACTGAGTGAGTGACTGAGTGAATGACTGAGTGAATGACTGAATGACTGAGTGAGTGACTGAGTGAATGACTGAGTGAGTGACTGAGTGAGTGACTGAGTGACTGAGTGAATTACTGAGTGAGTGACTGAGTGAGTGAGTGAGTGATTGAGTGAATGACTGAATGACTGAGTGAGTGACTGAGTGAGTGACTGAGTGAATGAATGAGTGAGTGACTGAATGAATGACTGAGTGAGTGACTGAGTGAATGACTGAATGACTGACTGAGTGACTGAGTGAGTGACTGAGTGAATGACTGAGTGAGTGACTGAGTGACTGAGTGAGTGACTGAGTGAATGACTGAGTGAGTGACTGAGTGAATGACTGAATGACTGACTGAGTGACTGAGTGAGTGACTGAGTGAATACTGAGTGAGTGACTGAGTGACTGAGTGAGTGACTGAGTGAGTGACTGACTGAGTGACTCACTGAGTGACTGAGTGAGTGACTCAGTGACTGAGTGAGTGACTGAGTGAATGACTGAGTGAGTGGACTGATTGAGTGAATGACTGAATGACTGACTCAGTGACTGAGTGAGTGACTGAGTGAATGACTGAGTGAGTGACTGAGTGAGTGACTGAGTGAATGACTGAGTGAGTGACTGAGTGAGTGACTGAGTGACTGAGTGAATGACTGAGTGACTGAGTGAGTGAGTGACTGAGTGAATGACTGAATGACTGAGTGAGTGACTGAGTGAGTGACTGAGTGAATGACTGAGTGAGTGACTGAGTGAATGACTGAGTGAGTGACTGAGTGAATGACTGAATGTCTGACTGAGTGACTGAGTGAGTGACTGAGTGAATTACTGAGTGAGTGACTGAGTGACTGAGTGAGTGACTCGAGTGAATGACTGAGTGAGTGACTGAGTGAATGACTGAATGAGCGACTGAGTGAGTGACTGAATGACTGACTGAGTGACTGAGTGAGTGACTGAGTGAATGACTGAGTGAGTGACTGAGTGACTGAGTGAGTGACTGAGTGAATGACTGAGTGAATGACTGAGTGAATGACTGAGTGAGTGACTGAGTGGGTGAGTGAGTGGGTGACTGAGTGAGTGACTGAGTGAGTGACTGAGTGAATGACTGAGTGAATGACTGAGTGAGTGACTGAGTGGGTGAGTGAGTGGGTGACTGAGTGAGTGACGAGTGGTGACTGAGTGAGTGAGTGAGTGAGTGAGTTGACTGAGTGAGTGACTGAGTGACTGAGTGAGTGACTGAGTGAATGACTGAATGAGTGACTGAGTGAGTGACTGAGTGACTGAGTGAGTGACTGAGTGAATGACTGAGTGAGTGACTGAGTGAGTGACTGAATGACTGAGTGAGTGACTGAGTGACTGAGTGAGTGACTGAGTGAGTGACTGAGTGAGTGGGTGCGTGAGTGGGTGATTGAGTGAGTGACTGAGTGAATGACTGAATGACTGACTGAGTGACTGAGTGAGTGACTGAGTGAATGACTGAATAACTGACTGAGTGAGTGACTGAGTGAATTACTGAATGACTGACTGAGTGACTGAGTGAGTGACTGAGCGAGTGACTGACTGACTGAGTGACTGAGTGAGTGACTGAGTGAGTGACTGAGTGAGTGACTGAGTGAATGACTGAGTGAGTGACTGACTGAGTGACTGAGTGAATGACTGACTGAGTGACTGACTGAGTGACTGAGTGAGTGACTGAGTGAATGACTGAGTGAATGACTGACTGAGTGACTGAGTGAATGACTGACTGAGTGACTGAGTGAATGACTGAGTGAGTGACTGAGTGAGTGACTGAGTGAATGACTGACTGAGTGACTGAGTGAGTGACTGAGTGAGTGACTGAGTGAATGACTGAGTGAGTGACTGAGTGAGTGACTGAGTGAGTGACTGAGTGAGTGACTCACCACAAGATAGATCACCGGGTGAGCAGTGACAGAGGAGAAGGTGGACTGAGTGAGGTTGTGCCTGGTGGACAAACTCGCTTAGTCCACTCCAACAGCGTTGGCGGTCACACGTGGGGGTCGAGTCACTCCCTGGGGGGTGGAGGGTGGGTCAGTCACTCAGTCAGTCACTCACTCAGTCACTCACTCAGTCACTCAGTCAGTCACTCACTCAGTCACTCACTCAGTCACTCAGTCACTCAGTCAGTCACTCACTCAGTCACTCACTCAGTCACTCAGTCACTCAGTCAGTCACTCACTCAGTCACTCATGCAGTCACTCAGTCACTCAGTCAGTCACTCACTCAGTCACTCAATCAGTCACTCACTCAGTCACTCAGTCACTCAGTCACTCACTCAGTCACTCACTCAGTCACTCAGTCAGTCACTCACTCAGTCACTCAGTCAGTCATTCAGTCACTCAGTCACTCACTCAGTCACTCACTCAGTCACTCAGTCACTCACTCAGTCACTCAATCAGTCAGTCTCTCAGTCACTCAATCAGTCACTCACTCAGTCACTCAGTCACTCACACAGTCACTCATTCAGTCACTCACTCACTCACCCACTCACCCACTCACTCACTCACCCCACCCACCCACCTCACCCACTCACTCACCCACCCACTCACCCACTCACTCACTCACCCACCCATTCACTCACCCACTCACCCACTCACTCACTCACTCACCCACTCACCCACCCACTCACCCACTCACCCACCCACTCACTCACTCACTCACCCACTCACTCACCCACCCACTCCACCCACTCACTCACCCACTCACCCACTCACCCACCCACTCACCCACCGACTCACTCACCCACTCACCCACTCACCCACCCACTCACCCACCTACCCACTCACTCACTCACTCAATCACCCACCCACCCACCCACTCACTTACCCACCCACTCACCCACTCAACCCACCCACTCACTCACTCACTCACCCACTCACTCACCCACCCACTCACCCACCCACTCACCCACTAACCACTCACTCACTCACTCACCCACTCACTCACTTACTCACCCACCCACTCACTCACCCACTCACCCACCCACCCACCCACTCACTCACTCACTCACCCACCCACCCACTCACTCACCCACTCACCCACCCACTCACTCACCCACTCACTCACCCACCCACTGACCCACCCACTCATTCAACCACCCACTCACCCACCCACACTCACCCACCCACTCACTCACTCACTGACCCACCCACTCACCCACTCACTCACTCACCCACACACCCACCCACTCACTCACTCACTCACCCACCCACTCACCCACCCACTCATTCACCCACTCATTCACCCACTCACTCACCCACCCACCCACTCACTCACTCACCCACTCACTCACTCACCCACTCACTCACTCACCCACCCACTCACCCACTCACCCACCCACCGACTCACCCACCCACCCACCCACTCACCCACTCACTCACTCACCCACCCACCCACTCACTCACGCACCCACTCACTCACTCACCCACTCACTCACCCACCCACTCACTCACGCACTCACTCACCCACTCACTCACTCACCCACTCACTCACCCATCCACTCACTCACTCACCCACTCACTCACTCACCCACCCACTCACTCACCCACTCACCCACTCACTCACCCACCAACTCACCCAACCACTCACTCACCCACTCACCCACTCACTCCACCCACCCACCCACTCACTCACCCACTCACTCACTCACCCACTCACTCACCCACTCACCCACTCACTCACTCACTCACCCACTCACTCACCCACTCACCCACCCACTCACCCACTCACTCACTCACCCACTCACTCACCCACCCACCCACCCACTCACTCACTCACTCACCCACTTCACCCACCCACTCACACACCACCCACTCACCCACTCACTCACTCACTCACTCACCCACTCACCCTCCCACTCACCTACTCACTCACTCACTCACCCACTCACTCACCCACCCACTCACCCACTAACCACTCACTCACCCACTCACCCACTCACCCACCCACTCACCCACCGACTCACTCACCCACTCACCCACTCACCCACTCACCCACTCACTCACTCACTCATCCACCCACCCACTCACTCACTCACTCACCCACTCACCCACTCACCTACCCCCTCACTCACCGACTCACTCACCCACTCACCCACTCACCCACTCACTCACCCACCCACCCACTCACTCACCCACTCACTCACTTACTCACCCACCCACTCACCCACCCACTCACCCACCCACCCACTCACTCACTCACCCACCCACCCACCCACTCACTCACCCACTCACCCACCCACTCACTCACCCACTCACTCACCCAACCCACTGACCCACCCACTCATTCCAACCACCCACTCACCCACCCACACACTCACCCACCCACCCACCCACTCACTCACTCACTCACTGACCCACCCACTCACCCACTCACTCACTCACTCACCCACCCACCCACTCACTCACTCACTCACCCACTCACCCACTCACCTACCCCCTCACTCACCGACTCACTCACCCACTCACCCACTCACCCACTCACTCACCCACCCACCCACTCACTCACCCACTCACTCACTTACTCACCCACCCACTCACCCACCCACCCACTCACCCACCCCACCACTCACTCACTCACCCACCCACCCACTCACTCACCCACTCACCCACCCACTCAACTCACCCACTCACTCACCCACCCACTGACCCACCCACTCACTCACTCACTCACCCACCCCACTCACCCACCCACTCATTCACCCACTCATTCACCCACTCACCCACCCACCCACTCACTCACTCACCCACTCACTCACTCACCCACTCACTCACTCACCCACCCACTCACCCACTCACCCACCCACCGACTCACCCACCCACCCACCCACTCACCCACTCACTCACTCACCCACCCACCCACCCACTCACTCACGCACCCACTCACTCACTCACCCACTCACTCACCCACCCACTCACTCACGCACTCACTCACCCACTCACTCACTCACCCACTCACTCACCCATCCACTCACTCACTCACCCCACTCACTCACTCACCCACCCACTCACTCACCCACTCACCCACTCACTCACCCACCAACTCACCCAACCACTCACTCACCCACTCACCCACTCACTCACCCACCCACCCCACTCACTCACCCACTCACTCACTCACCCACTCACTCACCCACTCACCCACTCACTCACTCACTCACCCACTCACTCACCCACTCACCCACCCACTCACCCACTCACTCACTCACCCACTCACTCACCCACCCACCCACCCACTCACTCACTCACTCACCCACTTCACCCACCCACTCACACACCCACTCACCCACTCACTCACTCACTCACCCACTCACCCTCCACTCACCTACTCACCCACTCACTCACTCACTCACCCACTCACTCACCCACCCACTCACCCACTAACCACTCACTCACCCACTCACCCACTCACCCACCCACTCACCCACCGACTCACTCACCCACTCACCCACTCACCCACTCACCCACTCACTCACTCACTCATCCACCCACCCACTCACTCACTCACTCACCCACTCACCCACTCACCTACCCCCTCACTCACCGACTCACTCACCCACTCACCCACTCACCCACTCACTCACCCACCCACCCACTCACTCACCCACTCACTCACTTACTCACCCACCCACTCACCCACCCACTCACCCACCCACCACTCACTCTCTCACCCACCCACCCACTCACTCACCCACTCACCCACCCACTCACTCACCCACTCACTCACCCACCCACTGACCCACCCACTCATTCAACCACCCACTCACCCACCCACACACTCACCCACCCACCCACCCACTCACTCACTCACTGACCCACCCACTCCACCCACTCACTCACTCACTCACCCACCCACCCACTCACTCACTCACTCACCCACTCACCCACTCACCCTACCCCCTCACTCACCGACTCACCACTCCACCCACTCACCCACTCACCCACTCACTCACCCACCCACCCACTCACTCACCCACTCACTCACTTACTCACCCACCCACTCACCCACCCACTCACCCCACCCACCCACTCACTCACTCACCCACCCACCCACTCACTCACCCACTCACCCACCCACTCACTCACCCACTCACTCACCCACCCACTGACCCACCCTCACTTCAACCACCCACTCACCCACCCACCACCTCACCCACCCACCCACCCACTCACTCAGCATGACCACCCACTCACCACTCACTCACTCACCCACCCCACCACCCACCCACTCACTCACTCACCCACCCACTCACCCACCCACTCATTCACCACTCATTCACCCACTCACTCACCCACCCACCCACCCACTCACTCACTCACTCACCCACTCACTCACTCACCCACTCACTCACTCACCCACCCACTCACCCACTCCACCCACCCACCCACTCACCCACCCACCCACCCACTCACCCACTCCACTCACTCACCCACCCACCCACTCACTCACGCACCCACTCACTCACTCACCCACTCACTCACCCACCCACTCACTCACGCACTCACTCACCCACTCCCTCACTCACCCACTCACTCACCCATCCACTCACTCACTCACCCACTCACTCACTCACCCACCCACTCACTCACCCACCACCACCCACTCACTCACTCACCCACCAACTCACCCACCCACTCACTCACCCACTCACCCACTCACTCACCCATCCACTCACCCACTCAGTCACTCACTCACCCACTCACCCACCCACTCAGCCACCCACCCACTCACCCACCCACTCACCCACCCACTCAGCCACCCACCCACTCACCCACTCACTCACCCACCCACTCACCCACCCACCCACTCACTCACCCACTCACTCACCCACTCAGTCACCCCACTCACTCCACTTCACCCACTCACTCCACTCACTCACCCACTCACTCACTCACTCACCCACCCACCCACTCACTCACCCACTCACTCA
>NW_027422634.1:120000-137815 GCF_048934315.1 Petromyzon marinus | reverse complement strand
AAAGCCGATGAGTCAGATGCCTTCTATGACCTCCTGTCACAGGTGCTGGCTAAAGTGGCCCCTCGGGATAGAGTCATCATGTTGGGTGACTTCAATGCCCGAGTTGGTCATGATACTGGCACCTGGTCTGGAGTGATTGGAGGGCATGGGCCAGATCAGCTCAATAACAACGGTAGGAGGCTGCTAGATTTTTGTGCAGCCCATGGGCTTGTAATTACCAACACGCTGTTCCGGCATCGGCGCATCCACACAACATCATGGATGCATGCCGGGTCCAAGCAAGAACATCTGCTGGACTACATAGTGACGGACCAGCGAATGCGAGCCCATGTCCTTGACACCAGGACCTACCGTGGAGCTGATCTGCCCTCTGACCATCGACTAGTCATCTGTAAGATGCGCCTGCCATTCTTCCACTCCGGTGGTGGGTGTACACCCAGGACCCCATTCCAACCTAAAGTGGCCTGGTCTCAGTTATCTGATGAAAGTTGCAAGCGAGAATTTCATCATCGCTTGCGGCTGGGATTGGCATCGTCCCCGACTCCTCCTGATGTCGAGGGTAAATGGGCGAGGTTTAGGACTGTGACTCATGCAGCTGCAATGGCTGCTTTGGGTACGCGGTCCAGACCTCCCCAGACACCCTGGATGACAGAGGAGTTGTTCACGATGGTTGAGAAAAAGCGACAGGCCCACTGTCATCGGCTACAGAATCCCACGTCAGAGAATGAGGAGGCTTACCGCAGCCTTCGCTCGGAGGTTCGGAGAGCCGTGAGGCGCTGCAAGGATGGGTGGTGGTCGCGGGTTGCTGAGGAGATGGAGTCTGCCTCAGTGGCCCGTGATCACAAATCTCTATTTAACTCCATCAAAAAAGTAACCTGCAGCGCCACACCTATTACCATCATTAGGGGAAAAAACGGTGATCCAATTTCCGACCCCCAGGAACAGGTTCGCAGATTTGCTGAGCATTTCTGTGAGGTCCTGGGGGAGGGAAAATCCCTCAGCCAGGAAAACATCGTGGCACAAAGTGAGGATGACCCTGCTGAGGCTGCGGTGCCTCAAATATTGGATGAAGTCACCCCTTGTGAGTGGCTGGCTGAGGTGCCATCTGCTGAGGAAGTATTGAAGGCGATCCGGAGTCTGAGACCAGGAAAGGCAGCGGGCAGAGATGATCTCCCAAGCGAAATGCTGAGGGAGGGTGGCGTTTGTGCACAGACTGCCCTATATGACATCATAACAACAGTCTGGACCACTGGACGGGTTCCGCAGGATTGGAAGGATGCCCTGGTGGTCCCCCTTTTTAAGAAGGGGGACCGCACAGACTGTAACAACTACAGGGGTATCTCACTCCTCAGTGTGCCGGGAAAGGTCCTGGCAAGGATTATTCAGCATCGCCTTGCCAGGCACGCTGAGGAGAGGCTTGCGGAGCCCCAATGCGGTTTCAGGAAAGGGCGGTCCTGCACAGATGCCATATTTTCTGTCCGTCTGCTACAGCAGAGGTGTAGGGAATTCCAACAAGACCTACATCTCTGCTTTATTGACCTGGTCAAGGCCTATGATACCATCAGTAGGCCTGGGCTCTGGGTCGTTCTTCGTGCTTTTGGAGTACCTGACCCTCTGCTCACGATCATTAAGGACCTTCATGATGGTGAGCGGGCCCGGGTAAAACTACGTGGCCGGGAGTCAGAGCCATTCCCTGTACACCTTGGGGTGCGACAGGGATGTCCTCTGGCTCCCACATTATTTAACATCTATTTTGACCACGTAGTTCGTGAAGCCTTCACTAGCTGTACCGGGGGAATCTCCATATGGTACAGATATAATGGGAGGCTAATCGATGCCCGGGTGCGGTCAAGGGATGGCTCCCTATTGCTCAACCACGTTATGTATGCTGATGACTTGGTAATAGCTGCTCAGTCAGAGGAGGAGTTGGAGACGCTGCTGCTGAGACTGGAGCGTGCCACTAAGAGGTGGGGCCTTACCATCAGCCCCACCAAAACTAAACACCTGCCTGGGTATTTTGTACCATCGGACACTCCACCCCCACAACTCCCAATCGGTGATGGGGCAGTTGTGGAGAGAGTGGAGAGTTTCCCATACCTGGGCAGTGTGCTTATGACTGGCTCCAGTTTAACAGCAGAGGTCTCACTCCGAATCAGTCGAGCGGCAATATCTTTTCATCGGTTGCGTAACGCTGTGTGGAAGCTACCTGGTCTGTCGCTCCGCACTAAGCTTCAGGTCTTCTCGGCCACGGTCATTCCCTCCCTTCTCTACGCTTGCGAGACGTGGGCCCCCCTGGTGGAACATCTTCGCCGGTTAGAAACATTTGGGCTGGCCTGCCTACTATCCATCCTGGGTTTAACCAGACTGGATTGTGTGAGGAGCTCACAAATCCTTGAAAGATCTGGGCAGGGTCCCATCGGTGAGCTCCTCCGGCAGGCAAGGCTGCGATGGCTGGGTCATGTGGCCCGCATGCCCAGCCACCGCATGCCGAGACAGCTTTTGTTTGGCCGGACTGGGGGGGCTGGGCGGGCGCGGCACGGGCTAGAGAGGAGATGGAGTGATGTGGTACAGGAGGACGTGGAGCTGAGTGGACTTGCCGATGACTGGTACCAGCGGTGTCAAGATCGGCCTCTGTGGAGGAGACTCGTGAAGGATGCTACTGGGCAGTTGGAGGCAGTCGCCCTCCAACAACAACGGAGGGCGGAGGAGCGACGCTCACAACAGCGAGCGGAGCGCCGGGTGGCTAAAGCACAGCAGGTTGGCACAGTAGGGGGCACAGGTGGTGCATCAGCCACTCATCTCAGTCAGTCGACCCGTGGCACCTGGGTCTGCCCCGTGACCTCCTGCCAGCGGGCGTTCGACACTTCACGTGGCCTCAGGGTGCACATAGCCTGGCACAAGCGTCGTGGTGACGTCACCGCCACTTAGTGGCGAATGGCGGTTGTTGTTGTTGAGTGAGTGAGTGGGTGAGTGAGTGAGTGGGTGAGTAAGTGAGTGAGTGGGTGAGTGAGTGGGTGGGTGAGTGAGTCGGTGAGTAAGTGGGTGAGTAAGTGTGTGAGTAAGTGGGTGAGTAAGTGGGTGGGTGAGTGAGTGAATGAGTAAGTGGGTGTGTAAGTGGGTGAGTAAGTGGGTGGGTGAGTGAGTGAGTGAGTGGGTGAGTAAGTGGGTGAGTAAGTGGGTGAGTACGTGGGTGGGTGAGTAAGTGGGTTAGTGAGTGAGTGGGTGGGTGAGTGGGTGGGTGAGTAAGTGGGTGAGTGGGTGGGTGAGTAAGTGGGTGAGTAAGTGGGTGAGTAAGTGGGTGGGTGGGTGAGTAAGTGGGTGGGGGAGTGGGTGAGTAAGTGGGTTAGTGAGTGAGTGGGTGGGTGAGTGGGTGGGTGAGTAAGTGGGTGAGTGGGTGGGTGAGTAAGTGGGTGAGTAAGTGGGTGAGTAAGTGGGTGGGTGAGTAAGTTGGTGGGTGAGTGGGTGGGTGAGTAAGTGGGTGAGTGGGTGGGTGAGTAAGTGGGTGAGTAAGTGGGTGAGTGAGTGAGTGGGTAAGTGGGTGAGTGAGTGAGTGGGTAAGTGGGTGGGTGGGTGAGTGAGTGAGTGGGTGAGTGAGTGGGTGGGTGAGTGGGTGGGTGAGTAAGTGGGTGAGTAAGTGGGTGGGTGAGTGGGTAAGTGGGTAAGTGAGTGGGTGGGTGAGTAAGTGGGTGAGTAAGTGGGTGAGTGAGTGAGTGGGTAAGTGGGTGAGTAAGTGGGTGGGTGAGTGGGTGGGTGAGTAAGTGGGTGAGTGGGTGGGTGAGTAAGTGGGTGAGTAAGTGGGTGAGTAAGTGGGTGGGTGGGTGAGTAAGTGGGTGGGTGAGTGGGTGGGTGAGTAAGTGGGTGAGTGGTTGGGTGAGTAAGTGGGTGAGTAAGTGGCTGAGTAAGTGGGTGGGTGGGTGAGTAAGTGGGTGGGTGAGTGGGTGGGTGAGTAAGTGGGTGAGTGGGTGGGGGAGTAAGTGGGTGAGTAAGTGGGTGAGTGAGTGAGTGGGTAAGTGGGTGAGTGAGTGAGTGGGTAAGTGGGTGGGTGGGTGGGTGAGTGAGTGAGTGGGTGAGTAAGTGGGTGAGTAAGTGGGTGGGTGAGTGGGTGAGTGGGTAAGTGAGTGGGTGGGTGAGTGGGTGGGTGAGTAAGTCGGTGAGTAAGTGGGTGGGTGAGTGGGTGAGTGGGTAAGTGAGTGGGTGGGTGAGTACGTGGGTGAGTAAGTGGGTGAGTAAGTGGGTGGGTGAGTGGGTGGGTGAGTAAGTGGGTGAGTGAGTGGGTGGGTGAGTGGGTGGATGAGTAAGTGGGTGAGTAAGTGGGTGAGTGAGTGGGTAAGTGGGTGGGTGAGTGAGTGAGTGGGTGAGTGAGTGGGTGGGTGAGTGGGTGGGTGAGTAAGTGGGTGAGTGAGTGGGTGGGTGAGTGGGTGGATGAGTAACTGGGTGAGTAAGTGAGTGAGTGGGTGAGTGAGTGGGTGAGTAAGTGAGTGGGTGGGTGAGTGGGTGGGTGAGTGGGTGGGTGAGTGGGTGTGCCCCTTACCCCGGCCCCTCCCACTCACTCCGGCCCCTCCCCCTCACCCATGCCCCTCCCCCTCACCCAGGCTCCTCCCCCACACCAGTTCCTCTCGAGCTCCGCCCCCAGCAGTGACCACCACGTGGGCGTGGCCATCAGCTATGCCCCTCCCCCCATCCTATGTCCATCCCTCTCACCCTGGCCCCTCCCCCTCACCCAGGCCCCTCCCCCTCACCCGAGCCACTCCCCCTCACCCCGGCCCCTCCCCCTCACCAGATCCTTCTTCTCGAGCTCCGCCCCCGCTCCCAGCAGTGACGTCACCACGTGGGCGTGGCCGGCGGAGCTGGCGCGGTGCAGCGCGGTGCGACGGAGCTGCGTCACGGAGACAAAGACAAAGGTGCAGGTCACCCAGGTAGCCTCCAGCTGGGCTGTAGGGGCAAGTGCTGTCACATAGACACAGACAAAGGTGGCCCAGGTAGCCTCCAGCTGGGCTGTAGGGGCAAGTGCTGTCACATAGACACAGACAAAGGTGGCCCAGGTAGCCTCCAGCTGGGCTGTAGGGGCAAGTGCTGTCACATAGACACAGACAAAGGTGGCCCAGGTAGCCTCCAGCTGGGCTGTAGGGGCAAGTGCTGTCACACAGACACAGTCAAAGGTCATCCAGGTAGCCTCCTGTTGGGCTGTAGGGGCAAGTGCTGTCACACAGACACATACAAAGGTTACCCAGGTAGCCTCCAGCTGGGCTGTAGGGGCAAGTGCTGTCACATAGACACAGGCAAAGGTCACCCAGGTAGCCTGCAGCTGGGCTGTAGCGGCAAGTGCTGTCACATAGACACAGTCAAAGGTGGCCCAGGTAGCCTCCAGCTGGGCTGTAGGGGCAAGTGCTGTCACATAGACACAGGCAAAGGTCACCCAGGTAGCCTCCAGCTGGGCTGTAGCGGCAAGTGCTGTCACATAGACACAGGCAAAGGTCGCCCAGGTAGCCTCCTATTGGGATGTAGGGGCAAGTGCTGTCACACAGACACAGGCAAAGGTCACCCAGGTAGCCTCCAGCTGGGCTGTAGGGGCAAGTGCTGTCACATAGACACAGGCAAAGGTCACCCAGGTAGCCTCCAGCTGGGCTGTAGGGGCAAGTGCTGTCACACAGACACATACAAAGGTCACCCAGGTAGCCTCCTGTTGGGCTGTAGGGGCAAGTGCTGTCACATAGACACAGACAAAGGTGGCCCAGGTAGCCTCCAGCTGGGATGTAGGGGCAAGTGCTGTCACATAGACACAGACAAAGGTCACCCAGGTAGCCTCCTGCTGGGATGTAAGGGCAAGTGCTGTCACATAGACACAGGCAAAGGTCACCCAGGTAGCCTCCAGCTGGGCTGTAGGGGCAAGTGCTGTCACATAGACACAGACAAAGGTCACCCAGGTAGCCTCCAGCTGGGATGTAGGGGCAAGTGCTGTCACATAGACACAGGCAAAGGTCACCCAGGTAGCCTCCAGCTGGGCTGTAGGGGCAAGTGCTGTCACATATACACAGGCAAAGGTCACCCAGGTAGCCTCCAGCTGGGCTGTAGGGGCAAGTGCTGTCACGTAGCCTGCAGCTGGGCTCTAGGGGCAAGTGCTGTCACATAGACACAGGCAAAGGTCACCCAGGTAGCCTCCAGCTGGGATGTAGGGGCAAGTGCTGTCACATAGACACAGGCAAAGGTCACCCAGGTAGCCTCCAGCTGGGATGTAGGGGCAAATGCTGTTACATAGACACAGGCAAAGGTGCAGATCGCCCAGGTAGCCTCCAGCTGGGATGTAGGGGCAAGTGCTGTTACATAGACAGAGGTAAAGATCTCCCAGGTAGCCTCCAGCTGGGATGTAGGGGCAAGTGCTGTCACATAGACACAGGCAAAGATCACCCAGGTAGCCTCCAGCTGGGATGTAGGGGCAAGTGCTGTCACACAGACACAGGCAAAGGTGGCCCAGGTAGCCTCCAGCTGGGCTGTAGCGGCAAGTGCTGTCACATAGACACAGGCAAAGGTGGCCCAGGTAGCCTCCAGCTGGGCTGTAGGGGCAAGTGCTGTCACACAGACACATACAAAGGTTACCCAGGTAGCCTCCAGCTGGGCTGTAGGGGCAAGTGCTGTCACATAGACACAGACAAAGGTCACCCAGGTAGCCTCCAGCTGGGATGTAGGGGCAAGTGCTGTTACATAGACACAGGCAAAGGTGCAGATCGCCCAGGTAGCCTCCAGCTGGGCTGTAGGGGCAAGTGCTGTTACATAGACACAGACAAAGGTCGCCCAGGTAGCCTCCAGCTGGGCTGTAGGGGCAAGTGGTTGTTGATGGTGGTTGTTGTTGATGGTGATTGTGGTGCTTGTTGTCGTGTTGGTGGTGCTGGTGGTTGTGGTGGTAGTGATGGTGGTTTTGGTGGTTGTGGTTGTGGTGTTGTTGGTGGTGGTTGTTGTTGTTGATGGTGGTGGTGTTGGTGGTGGTGTTGTTGTTGGTGGTTGTGGTAGAGTTGTTGTTGATGGTTGTGGTGTTGGTGGTAGTGATGGTGGTGTTGGTGGTAGTGATGGTGGTGTTGGTGGTGGTGTTGGTGGTGTTGGTTGTTATTGTTGTTGGTTGTGGTGGTTGTGGTGGTTGTGGTGGTGGACGCACGTGATCACACGTGTTGGTGGTAGTGATGGTGGTGGTTGTGGTTGTTGTGGTGGATGTGGTGGTTGTTGTGGTGTTGGTGGTAGTGTTGGTGGTTGTGGTTGTTGTGGTTGTTGTGGTGGTGGTTGTGGTGGTTGTGGTGGTGGACCCACGTGATCACACGTGTTGTTGTTGATGGTGGTTGTGGTGGTAGTGGTGGTTGTTGTTGTGGTTGTGGTGGTTGTTTTTGTTGGTTGTGGTTGTGGTGGCTGTGGTGGTTGTGGTGGTGGACCAACGTGATCACACGTGTTGGTGGTAGTGATGGTGGTGGTTGTTGTTGGTTGTGGTGGTTGTGGTGGTGGTGGTTGTTGATGGTGGTTGTGGTTGTGGTGGTTGTTGTGGTGGTTGTGGTGGTGGTGGACCCACGTGATCACACGTGTTGTTGTTGATGGTGGTTGTGGTGGTTGTGGTGGTGGTTGTGGTGGTGGTGGTTGTTGTTGTTGGTTGTGGTGGTTGTTGGTTGTGGTTGTTGTGGTGGCTGTGGTGGTGGACCCACGTGATCACACGTGTTGGTGGTAGTGATGGTGGTGGTTGTGGTGGTTGTTGTTGGTTGTGGTGGTGGTGGTAGTGGTTGTGGTTGTTGTTGTTGTTGTTGGTTGTGGTGGTGGTGGTGTTGGTGGTGGTGGTGGTGGACCCACGTGATCACACGTGTTGATGGTGGTGGTTGTGGTGGTGGTTGATGTGGTTGTTGTTGTTGGTTGTGGTGGTGGTGGTAGTGGTTGTGTTGGTGGTGGATCCACGTGATCACACGTGTTGTTGTTGATGGTGGTGGTGGTGGTTGTTGTTGTGTTGGTGGTAGTGATGGTGGTTGTGGTGGTTGTGGTGGTGGTGGTTGTTGTTGTTGTTGGTTGTGGTGGTGGTGGTAGTGGTTGTGGTGGTGGACCCACGTGATCACACGTGTTGATGGTGGTGGTTGTGGTGGTGGTTGTGGTGGTTGTTGTTGTTGGTTGTGGTGGTGGTGGTTGTGGTGGTTGTGTTGGTGGTGGACCCACGTGATCACACGTGTTGTTGTTGATGGTGGTGGTGGTTGTTGTTGTGTTGGTGGTAGTGATGGTGGTTGTGGTGGTTGGTTGTGGTGGTTGTTGATGGTGGTTGTGGTGGTGGTAGTGGTTGTGGTGGTGGACCCACGTGATCACACGTGTTGTTGTTGATGGTGGTTGTGGTGGTTGTTGTTGTGGTGGTTGATGTTGTTGTTGGTTGTGGTGGTGGTGGTTGTGTTGGTGGTGGACCCACGTGATCACACGTGTTGTTGTTGTTGTGGTTGTGGTGGTTGTTGTGGTGGTTGTTGTTGTTGTTGGTTGTGGTGGTGGTAGTGGTTGTGGTGGTGGACCCACGTGATCACACGTGTTGATGGTGGTGGTTGTGGTGGTGGTTGTGGTGGTTGTTGTTGTTGGTTGTGGTGGTTGTTGTGGTGGTGGTTGTGTTGGTGGTGGACCCACGTGATCACACGTGTTGTTGTTGATGGTGGTTGTGGTGGTTGTTGTGGTGGCTGTGGTGGTTGTGGTGGTTTTGTTGTTGGTGGTTGTGGTGGTGGTGGTTGTTGTTGTTGTTGGTTGTGGTGGTGGTGGTGGTAGTGGTTGTGGTGGTGGACCCACGTGATCACACGTGTTGATGGTGGTGGTTGTGGTGGTGGTTGTGATGATTGTTGTTGTTGGTTGTGGTGGTTGTTGTGGTGGTTGTGTTGGTGGTGGACCCACGTGATCACACGTGTTGTTGTTGATGGTGGTTGTGGTGGTTGTTGTTGTGGTTGTGGTGGTTGTGGTGGTGGTGGTGTTGGTGGTGGACCCACGTGATCACACGTATTGTTGTTGATGGTGGTTGTGGTGGTTGTGGTGGTTGTTGTTGTTGGTTGTGGTGGTTGTTGTGGTGGTTGTGGTGGTGGACCCACGTGATCACACGTGTTGTTGTTGATGGTGGTTGTGGTGGTTGTTGTGGTGTTTGTTGTTGTTGATGGTGGTTGTGGTGGTTGTGGTGGTTGTTGTTGTGGTTGTGGTGGTTGTTGTTGTTGGTTGTGGTTGTGGTGGTTGTTGTGGTGGTTGTGGTGGTGGTTGTGGTGGTTGTTGTTGTTGGTTGTGGTGGTTGTTGTGGTGGTTGTGGTGGTTGTTGTGGTGGTTGTGGTGGTGGACCCACGTGATCACACGTGTTGTTGTTGATGGTGGTTGTGGTGGTTGTGGTGGTTGTTGTTGTTGATGGTGGTTGTGGTGGTTGTTGTGGTTGTGGTGGTTGTTGTTGTTGGTTGTGGTTGTGGTGGTTGTTGTGGTGGTTGTGGTGGTGGTTGTGGTGGTTGTTGTTGTTGGTTGTGGTGGTTGTTGTTGTTGTTGGTTGTGGTGGTGGTGGTTGTTGTGGTGGTTGTGTTGGTGGTGGACCCACGTGATCACACGTGTTGGGGTCTCCCCCGTGGCTCAGGAAGGAGTCCACCACCTGGAGCTGTCCAGAGAGAGCGGCGAGCAGGAACGAGGCAGCGTTCACCACCTGGGCCTAGCACAACCACAACAACCACCACAACAACAACCACCACAACAACCATCAACAACAACCACCACAACCATCAACACCATCACCACAACCACAACAACAACAACCACCATCATCACTACCACCATCATCACTACCACCAACACGTGTGATCACGTGGGTCCATCACCACAACCACCATCAACAACCACCACCACAATAACAACAACCACCACAACCATCAACACCACCACCACAACAACCACCATCAACAACAACCACCACCACCACCACCTGGAGCTGTCCAGAGAGAGCGGCGAGCGGGAACGAGACAGCGTCCACAACCTGGGCCTAGCACAACCACAACCACACCACAACCACAACAACCACCACAACCATCAACACCATCACCACAACCATCAACACCATCACCACAACAACCACAACCATCAACAACAACCACAACAACCACAACCAACAACAACCATCAACAACCACCACAACAACAACAACCACCACAACCATCAACAACAACCACAACAACCACCACAACCATCAACACCATCACCACAACCACAACAACCACCACAACCACCACAACCATCACAACCACAACCACCATCAACACAAATACCACCATCAACAACAACAACCACCACAACCACCACAACAACAACAACCACCACCATCAACACCATCACCACAACCACCACAAAAACAACAACCACCACAACCATCACAACCACAACCACCATCAACACAAATACCACCATCAACAACAACAACCACCACAACCACCATCAACACAAATACCACCATCAACAACAACAACCACCACAACAACAACAACCACCACCATCAACACCATCACCACAACCACCACAACAACAACAACCACCACAACCACCATCAACACAAATACCACCATCAACAACAACAACCACCACAACCACCATCAACAACAACCATCAACACAACCACCATCACCACAACCACCATCACCACAACTACAACAACCACAACCACCACCAACAACAACCACCATCACCACAACCACCATCACCACAACCACAACAACCACAACCACAACAACCACAACCACCATCACCACAACCACCATCACCACAACCACCATCACCACAACTACAACAACCACAACCACCATCACCACAACCACCATCACCACAACCACCACCATCACAAACACCATCACAACCACCATCACCATTACCATAACCACAATCACCACAACCACCATAACCACAACCACCATCACCGCCACCACAACCACCATCACCACTACCACCATCACCACAACCACCACAACCACCATCACCACAACCATAACCACCACAACTACCAACACCATCAACACCACAACCACCACCATCACAACCACCACCATCACAATCATCACCATCACAACCATCACCACCATAACCACCAACATCACAACCGCAACCACCACCACTACCAACATCACCAACACCACCAACACCACCACCACAACCACCACCACCACCACAACCACCACAACCACCACCACCACCACAACCATCACAATCATCACCACCACAACCATCACCACCACCACAACTACCACCACCACAACCATCACCACCACAACCACCACAACCACCACAACCATCACAATCATCACCACCACAACCATCACCACCACCACCACCACCACCACAACCATCACAACCATCACAACCACCACCACAACCATCACAACCATCACCACCACAACCATCACCACCACCACAATCATTACAACCATCACCATCACAACCATCACCACCACAATCCCCACCATTACCAGCACCACCATCACCATGGGTGAGTGAGTGAGTTAGTGGGTGAGTGAGTGGGTGGGTGAGTGGGTGAGTGAGTGGGTGAGTCAGTGGGTGGGTGAGTGAGTGAGTGGGTGATTGGGTGGGTGGCTGAGTGAGTGAATGGGTGAGTGAGTGGGTGAGTGAGTGAGTAAGTGGGTGAGTGAGTGGGTGAGTGAGTGAGTGGGTGATTGGGTGGGTGGCTGAGTGAGTGAGTGAGTGGGTGAGTGAGTGAGTGGGTGAGTGGGTGAGTGAGTGGGTGGGTGAGTGGGTGGGTGGGTGAGTGAGTGGGTGAGTGAGTGGGTGAGTGAGTGAGTGGGTGAGTGGGTGAATGAGTGATTGGGTGAGTGAGTGGGTGAGTGAGTGAGTGAATGGGTTAGTGAGTAAAGGAGTGACTGAGTGAGTGGGTGAGTGAGTGAGTGAGTGGGTGAGTGAGTGGGTGAGTGAGTGAGTGGTTGAGTGAGTGAATGGGTGAGTGAGTGAATGGGTGGGTGAGTGCGTGAGTGAGTGAGTGGGTGAGTGAGTGGGTGGGTGAGTGAGTGGGTGAGTGAGTGAGTGAGTGAATGGGTGAGTGAGTGAGTGGGTGGGTGAGTGGGTGAATGGGTGAGTGAGTGAGTGGGTGAGTGAGTGGGTGAGTGAGTGAGTGGTTGAGTGAGTGAATGGGTGAGTGAGTGAATGGGTGGGTGAGTGAGTGAGTGAGTGTGTGAGTGAGTGGGTGGGTGAGTGAGTGGGTGGGTGAGTGAGTGGGTGGGTGAGTGAGTGAGTGGGTGAGTGAGTGAGTGAGTGGGTGAGTGAGTGGGTGATTAAGTGAGTGAGTGAGTGAGTGGGTGAGTGAGTGAGTGTGTGAGTGGATGAGTGAGTGGGTGAGTGAGTGGGTGAGTGGGTGAGTGAGTGAGTGGGTGAGTGAGTGAGTGAGTCAGTGGGTGGGTGAGTGAGTGACTGAGTGAGTGGGTGAGTTGGTGAGTGAGTGAGTGTGTGGGTGAGTGAGTGGGTGAGTGAGTGGGTGAGTGAGTGAGTGGGTGAGTGAGTGAGTGACTGAGTGGGTGAGTGGGTGAGTGAGTGAGTGAGTGGGTGAGTGGTTGAGTGGGTGAGTGAGTGGGTGAGTGACTGAGTGAGTGAGTGAGTAGGTGAGTGAGTGCGTGACTGAGTGGGTGGGTGAGAGAGTGAGTGAGTGGGTGACTGAGTGAGTGAGTAGGTGAGTGAGTGAGTGAATGGGTGGGTGAGTGCGTGAGTGAGTGAGTGGGTGAGTGAGTGAGTGAATGGGTGAGTGAGTGAGTGGGTGGGTGAGTGGGTGAATGGGTGAGTGAGTGAGTGGGTGAGTGAGTGGGTGAGTGAGTGAGTGAGTGGGTGACTGAGTGAGTGAGTAGGTGAGTGAGTGAGTGAGTGAATGGGTGGGTGAGTGCGTGAGTGAGTGAGTGGGTGAGTGAGTGAGTGAATGGGTGAGTGAGTGAGTGGGTGGGTGAGTGGGTGAATGGGTGAGTGAGTGAGTGGGTGAGTGAGTGGGTGAGTGAGTGAGTGGTTGAGTGAGTGAATGGGTGAGTGAGTGGGTGGGTGAGTGAGTGGGTGGGTGAGTGACTGAGTGTGTGGGTGGGTGCTGAGGGAGAGGGGGAGGGGCTACTGACGATCTCCTCCTCCACGGGGGTGGGGGGTGGTGGTGCCCCTCCCCCTCGCTTGGGGGCCCCTCCAGCCCCGCCCCTTCGCTTCCTGCGTAGCCGGAAACCCAAGAATCTTGACGTGACCTCTCGACCCTGACACACACAGACACGTGACACATACACACAGACACACACACACACAGAGACACACACAGACACACACACAGATATACACACACAGACACACAGACACACACATACACACATATACACACACAGACACACACACACAGACACATACACACACATACACACACACATACACACACACATACACACACACATACACACATATACATACATACACACACATACACATACACACATACACACACATACACACACATACACACACACATACACACACATACACACACATACACACATACACACACACATACACACATACACACACACATACACACATAGACACACACATACACATATACACATACACACACATACACACACACATACACACACATACACACATACACACACACATACACACATAGACACACACATACACATATACACATACACACACACATACACACACATACACACACACATACACATACACAGACACACAGATACACACACAGACACACACACACACACATAGACACACAGAGACACAGACACACACACACACAGATATACACACACAGACACACAGACACACACATACAGACACATACACATAGACACATACACACACACACAGACACACTAACAGACACACACACATGCAGACACACACACAGACACATACACAACACAAAGACACACACACACACACATACAGACACACACACACAGACAGACACACACACAGACACACACACACACAGACAGACACACATACAGACAGCGTTAATTAGATTACGGTGGTAGTGATGGTGGTTGTGGTGATGGTGGTGATTGTGGACGTGGTGGTGGTGATGGTGGTTGTGGTGATGGTGGTGATTGTGGAGGTGGTGGTGGTGGTGATGGTGATGCTGATGATGCTGATGATGCTGCTGCTGATGATGATGCTGCTGCTGATGATGATTATGCTGCAGATGATGATGTTGATGCTGATGATGATGCTGATGCTGCTGCTGATGATGCTGCTGCTGATGATGCTGATGATGGTGCTGATGATGCTGCTGATGATGTTGCTGATGATGATGCTGATGATGATGCTGCTGCAGATGATGTTGATGATGCTGATGATGATGCTGATGCTGCTGATGCTGCTGCTGATGATGGTGATGATGATGCTGATGATGCTGATGATGATGCTGCTGCTGATGATGCTGCTGATGATGATGGTGATGATGATGCTGATGATGCTGATGATGATGCTGATGATGATGCTGCTGCAGATGATGTTGATGATGCTGATGCTGATGATGATGCTGATGCTGCTGATGCTGCTGATGATGATGGTGATGATGATGCTGATGATGCTGATGATGATGCTGCTGCTGATGATGCTGCTGCTGATGGTGCTGATGATGATGCTGCTGATGATGTTGCTGATGATGATGTTGCTGATGATACTGATGAAGATGTTGCTGATGATGCTGCTGATGATGATGGTGATGATGATGCTGATGATGGTGATGATGCTGCTGCTGCTGATGATGATGCTGATGATGATGCCGATGATGATGTTGATGTTGATTATGCTGTTGCTGCTGCTGATGATGATCCTGATGATGATGCTGACGATGCTGATGATGATGTTGATGATGATGCTGATCATGGTGATGATGCTGATGATGATGCTGATGATGCTGATGATGATGTTGATGATGATGGTGATGATGCTGATGCTGCTGCTGATGATGATGCTGATGATGTTGATGATGATGCTGATGATGGTGATGATGCTGATGATGATGCTGATGATTATGCTGATTATGTTGATTATGATGCTGATGATGCTGATGATGATGCTGAATATGTTGATTATGCTGCTGATGATGCTGATGATGTTGTTGATGTTGATGCTGATGATGTTGATGCTGATGATGTTGATGCTGATGATGTTGATGCTGATGATGATGTTGATGCTGATGATGTTGATGCTGATGATGTTGATGCTGATGATGATGTTGATGATGTTGATGCTGATGATGATGTTGATGCTGATGATGTTGATGCTGATGATGTTGATGCTGATGATGTTGATGCTGATGATGTTGATGCTGATGATGTTGATGCTGATGATGATGTTGATGATGATGTTGTTGATGCTGATGATGATGTTGATGCTGATGATGATGTTGATGCTGATGATGTTGATGCTGATGATGATGTTGATGCTGATGATGATGTTGATGATGATGATGTTGATGCTGATGATGATGTTGATGCTGATGATGATGTTGATGCTGATGATGATGTTGATGCTGATGATGATGATGCTGATGATGATGTTGATGCTGATGATGCTGATGACGTCTTACATCCGGAGTCCTGTTGCTGTCCATCCCGGTCTTCGTGTTGCCAGGGCCGTTGCCAGGGCCGTTGCTAGGTCCGTTGCCAGGGCCGTTGCCAGGGCCGTTGCTAGCTCCGTTGCCAGGGCCGTTGCCAGGGCCGTTGCTAGGTCCGTTGCCAGGGCCGTTGCCAGGGCCGTTGCTAGCTCCGTTGCCAGGGCCGTTGCCAGGGCCGTTGTTAGCTCCGTTGCTAGGGCCGTTGCCAGGGCCGTTGCTAAGACCTTTGCAAGGGCCGTTGCTAGGGCCGTTGCTAGCTCCGTTGCTAGGGCCGTTGCCAGGGCCGTTGCCAGGACCGTTGCTAAGACCGTTGCCAGGGCCGTTGCTAGGGCCGTTGCTAGGGCTGTTGCCAGGTCCATTGGTAGGGCCGTTGCTAGGGCCGTTGCTAGGGCTGTTGCCAGGTCCGTTGCTAGGGCTGTTGCCAGGTCCATTGGTAGGGCCGTTTCTAGGGCCGTTGCTAGGGCTGTTGCCAGGTCCATTGGTAGGGCCGCTGCCAGGGCCGTTGCTGGGACCGTTGCTAGGTCCGTTGCTAGAGCTGTTGCTAGCCTCGTTGCTAGGGCAGTTGCCAGGGCCGTTGCTGGGACCGTTGCCAGGACCGTTGCTAGGGCCGTTGCTAGGGCCGTTGCTAGGGCTGTTAGCTCCGTTGCTATGTCCATTGCTAGCTCCGTTGCTAGGGCCGCTGCCAGGGCCGTTGCTGGGACCGTTGCTATCTCCGTTGCTAGGTCCGTTGCTAGGGCCGTTGCTAGGGCCGTTGCCAGCGCCGTTGCTAGGGCCGTTGCCAGCGCCGTTGCCAAGGCGGTTGCCAGGGGCGACCGTGCTCTGACTGTTTGCCACGTGGTTCCACAGCTGCTGCTGCCGCTGATCTCCTCCGTTGCTGGGGCTCCGCTTGACGCCGTTGCTATGGCAGCCTTTCTCGCTGTTGCTAGGGCTGCCGCCTGTCTGAGTGTCCTTCAGACTGTCTGTCCGACTGTTGACGCCGCAGCCTGTCCGACTGTCACCAGGGCTGTCGCCTGTCTGGGTGTCCTTCAGACTGTCTGTCTGACTGTTGATGCTGCAGTCTGTCTGACTGTCCCCAGTGCTGTCGCCTGTCTGGGTGTCCTTCAGACTGTCTGTCTGACTGTTGACTCCGCAGTCTGTCTGACTGTCCCCAGTGCTGTCGCCTGTCTGAGTGTCCTTCAGACTGTCTGTCTGACCGTTGACGCTGCAGCCTGTCTGACTGTACCCAGGGCTGTCCCCTGTCTGAGTGTCCTTCAGACTGTCTGTCTGACTGTTGACGCTGCAGTCTGTCTGACTATCACCGGGGCTGTCGCCTGTCTGAGTGTCGTTCAGACTGTCTGTCTGACTGTTGATGCTGCAGGCTGTCTCGCTGTTGCTAGGGCTGTTGCCTGTCTGGGTGTCCTTCAGACTGTCTGTCTGACAGTTGACGCTGCAGTCTGTCTCGCTGTTGCTAGGGCTGTCGCCTGTCTGAGTGTCCTTCAGACTGTCTGTCTGACTGTTCTTCAGACTGTCTGTCTGACTGTTGACGCTGCAGTGTGTCTGACTGTCCTTCAGACTGTCTGTCTGACTGTTGATGCTGCAGCCTGTCTGACTGTACCCTGGGCTGTCGCCTGTCTGGGTGTCCTTCAGACTGTCTGTCTGACTGTTGACACTGCAGTCTGTCTGACTATCACCGGGGCTGTCGCCTGTCTGAGTGTCGTTCAGACTGTCTGTCTGACTGTTGACGCTGCAGGCTGTCTCGCTGTTGCTAGGGCTGTTGCCTGTCTGGGTGTCCTTCAGACTGTCTGTCTGACAGTTGACGCTGCAGTCTGTCTGACTGTCACCAGGCCCGTCGCCTGTCTGAGTGTCCTTCAGACTGTCTGTATGACTGTCACCAGGCCCGTCGCCTGTCTGAGTGTCCTTCAGACTGTCTGTCTGACTGTTGACGCCGCAGTCTGTCCGACTGTCCCCAGTGCTGTCACCTGTCTGGGTGTCCTTCAGACTGTCTGTCTGACTGTTGACGCTGCAGGCTGTCTCGCTGTTGCTAGGGCTGTCGCCTGTCTGAGTGTCCTTCAGACTGTCTGTCTGACTGTTCTTCAGACTGTCTGTCTGACCGTTGACGCTGCAGTGTGTCTGACTGTCCTTCAGACTGTCTGTCTGACTGTTGACGCCGCAGCCTGTCTGACTGTACCCTGGGCTGTCGCCTGTCTGGGTGTCCTTCAGACT
>NW_027422634.1:82500-112500 GCF_048934315.1 Petromyzon marinus | reverse complement strand
CGCTTTGTCTGTCTCCACTTGTCTCCGTGTCTCTGTCTGTCTCCACGTGTCCCTCTGTCTCGCTCTGTCTGTCTCCACGTGTCTCCGTGTCTCTGTCTGTCTCCACGTGTCCCTCTGTCTCGCTCTGTCTGTCTCCACGTGTCTCCCTGTCTCTGTCTGTCTCCACGTGTCCCTCTGTCTCGCTCTGTCTGTCTCCACGTGTCTCCGTGTCTCTGTCTGTCTCCACGTGTCCCTCTGTCTCGCTTTGTCTGTCTCCACTTGTCTCCGTGTCTCTGTCTGTCTCCACGTGTCCCTCTGTCTCGCTCTGTCTGTCTCCACGTGTCTCCGTGTCTCTGTCTGTCTCCACGTGTCCCTCTGTCTCGCTTTGTCTGTCTCCACTTGTCTCCGTGTCTCTGTCTGTCTCCACGTGTCCCTCTGTCTCGCTCTGTCTGTCTCCACGTGTCTCCGTGTCTCTGTCTGTCTCCACGTGTCCCTCTGTCTCGCTTTGTCTGTCTCCACTTGTCTCCGTGTCTCTGTCTGTCTCCACGTGTCCCTCTGTCTCGCTCTGTCTGTCTCCACGTGTCTCCCTGTCTCTGTCTGTCTCCACGTGTCCCTCTGTCTCGCTTTGTCTGTCTCCACGTGTCTCCGTGTCTCTGTCTGTCTCCACGTGTCCCTCTGTCTCGCTCTGTCTGTCTCCACGTGTCTCCGTGTCTCTGTCTGTCTCCACGTGTCCCTCTGTCTCGCTCTGTCTGTCTCCCTGTCTCCATGTGCCTCTGTGTCTCCACATGTTTCTGTCTGTGTCTCTGTGTGTATCTCTGTGTGTCTCTGTGTCTCTCTGTGTGTCTCTGTGTCTCTGTGTGTCTCTGTCTCTATGTGTCTCTCTGTGTCTCTCTGTGTCTCTGTGTGTCTCTGTGTCTCTGTGTGTCTGTCTGTGTGTCTCTCTGTGTGTCTCTGTGTCTCTCTCCCCCTGTCTCTCTGTGTGTCTCTGTGTGTCTCTGTGTCTCTGTGTGTCTCTGTCTATCTCTCTGTATCTCTCTGTGTGTCTCTGTGTGTCTCTGTCTCTCTGTGTCTCTGTGTGTCTCTGTGTGTCTCTCCCCCTGTCTCTCTGTGTCTCTCTGTGTCTCCGTGTGTCTCTGTCTGTCTCTCTGTCTCTGTCTGTCTCTGTGTGTCTCTGTTTCTCTGTGTGTCTCTCTGTGTGTCTCTCTCGCTGTGTCTCTCTGTGTCTCTGTCTCTCTCTCTGTCTCTCGCTGTGTCTCTCTGTCTGTGTCTGTCTCTGTGTCTCTGTGTCTCGCTCTGTGTCTGCGTCTCTCTTTCTGTCTCTCTCTGTGTATCTCTGTCTCTGTCTGTCTCTGTCTCTCTCTGTGTCTCTGTGTCTCTCTCTGTGTGTGTCTCTCTCTGTCTCTCTGTGTCTTTCTGTGTCTCTGTCTCTGTGTTTCTCTCTGTCTCTGTCTCTCTCTGTCTCTGTCTGTCTCTGTCTGTCTCTGTCTGTGTCTCTGTGTCTGTGTCTCTCTCTGTGTCTCTCTGTCTCTCTCTGTGTCTCTGTCTGTGTCTCTGTCTGTGTCTGTCTCTGTCTGTCTCTGTCTCTGTATGTCTGTGTCTCTCTGTGTCTCTCTCTCTGTGTGTGTCTCTCTGTCTGTCTCTCTCTGTGTCTCTCTGTCTCTCTGTCTCTGTCTGTCCCTCTGTCTGTGTCTCTCTCTGTCTCTCTCTCTGTGTCTCTCTGTCTGTGTCTCTCTCTGTCTCTGTCTCTCTCTCTGTCTCTCTCTCTGTCTCTCTCTCTGTCTGTCTCTCTCTCTCTGTCTCTCTCTCTGTCTGTCTCTCTCTCTCTGTCTCTCTCTCTCTGTGCGTCTCTGTGTCTCTCTGTGTCTCTCTGTCTGTGTCTCTCTGTCTGTGTCTCTCTCTGTCTGTCTCTCTGTCTCTCTCTGTCTCTGTCTCTCTCTGTGTCTCTCTGTCTCTCTCTGTGTCTCTCTGTCTGTCTCTCTCTGTCTCTGTCTCTCTGTCTCTCTCTGTGTCTCTGTGTGTCTCTCTCTCTGTGTGTCTCTCTGTCTCTCTCTGTCTCTCTCTGTCTGTCTGTCTCTGTCTCTCTGTCTCTGTCTCTCTCTCTGTGTCTCTCTGTCTCTCTCTCTGTGTGTCTCTCTCTCTGTCTCTCTCTCTCTGTCTCTGTCTCTCTCTGTGCGTCTCTGTGTCTCTCTGTCTGTGTCTCTCTGTCTCTCTCTGTCTCTGTCTCTCTCTGTGTCTCTCTCTGTGTCTCTGTGTCTCTCTCTGTCTGTGTCTCTCTGTCTGTGTCTCTCTGTCTGTGTCTCTCTCTGTCTCTGTCTCTCTCTCTGTCTCTCTCTCTCTGTCTCTCTCTGTGTCTCTGTGTCTCTCTCTGTCTGTGTCTCTCTGTCTGTGTCTCTCTGTCTCTCTCTGTCTCTGTCTCTCTCTGTGTCTCTCTCTGTGTCTCTGTGTCTCTCTCTGTCTGTCTCTGTCTGTGTCTCTCTGTCTGTCTCTCTCTGTCTCTGTCTCTCTGTCTGTGTCTCTCTGTCTCTCTGTCTCTGTCTCTCTCTGTGTCTCTCTCTGTGTCTCTGTGTCTCTCTCTGTCTGTGTCTCTCTGTCTGTGTCTCTCTGTCTCTCTCTGTCTCTGTCTCTCTCTGTGTCTCTCTCTGTGTCTCTGTGTCTCTCTCTGTCTGTGTCTCTCTGTCTGTGTCTCTCTGTCTCTCTCTGTCTCTGTCTCTCTCTGTGTCTCTCTCTGTGTCTCTGTGTCTCTCTCTGTCTGTCTCTGTCTGTGTCTCTCTGTCTGTCTCTCTCTGTCTCTGTCTCTCTGTCTGTGTCTCTCTGTCTCTCTGTCTCTGTCTCTCTCTGTGTCTCTCTCTGTGTCTCTGTGTCTCTCTCTGTCTGTGTCTCTCTGTCTGTGTCTCTCTGTCTCTCTCTGTCTCTGTCTCTCTCTGTGTCTCTCTCTGTGTCTCTGTGTCTCTCTCTGTCTGTGTCTCTCTGTCTGTGTCTCTCTCTGTCTCTGTCTCTCTCTCTGTCTCTCTCTCTGTCTCTCTCTGTGTCTCTGTGTCTCTCTCTGTCTGTGTCTCTCTGTCTGTGTCTCTCTCTGTCTCTGTCTCTCTCTCTGTCTCTCTCTGTGTCTCTCTCTGTGTCTCTGTGTCTCTCTCTGTCTGTGTCTCTCTGTCTCTGTCTCTCTCTGTCTCTGTCTCTCTCTCTGTCTCTCTCTCTGTCTGTCTCTCTCTCTGTCTCTCTCTCTGTCTCTCTCTCTGTCTCTCTCTGTGTCTCTGTGTCTCTCTCTGTCTGTGTCTCTCTGTCTGTGTCTCTCTCTGTCTCTGTCTCTCTCTCTGTCTCTCTCTGTCTGTCTCTCTCTCTCTCTCTGTCTCTCTCTCTGTCTCTCTCTGTGTCTCTCTCTGTGTCTCTGTGTCTCTCTCTGTCTGTGTCTCTCTGTCTGTGTCTCTCTCTGTCTGTGTCTCTCTCTGTCTCTGTCTCTCTCTCTGTCTCTCTCTCTGTCTGTCTCTCTCTCTGTCTCTCTCTCTGTCTCTCTCTGTGTCTCTGTGTCAAGTTCGCAGGGTGAGTGACCTCATCACGCCTACAAACCCCAACAGACTTTTATAGACTCACACATACACACACACATACACACATTCACATACATACACACACATACACATACACACATTCACATACACACAGAGTCTCACACACACACAGAGTCACACACTCACACACACACATTCACATACAGAGTCTCACACACATACACACATTCACACACACACACATACACACACTCACACACACACATTCACATACAGAGTCTCACACACATACACACATTCACACACACACACATACACACATTCACATACACACATTCACATACACAGAGTCTCACACACACATACAGAGTCTCACACACATACACACACACATACATTCACATACATACACACACATTCACATACACAGAGTCTCACACACACATACAGAGTCTCACACACATACACACACACATACATTCACATACATATACACACATTCACATACACACACAGTCTCACACACATACACATACATACACACACATTCACACACACACATACACACATTCACATACACACTCACATTCACGTACACACACATACACACATTCACACATACACACACACACATACACACATTCACATACACACACAGAGTCTCACACACATACACACACATACACACACATACACACACACATTCACATACACACATTCACATACACACACAGAGTCTCACACACTCATACACACACATACACACACATACACACACATACACACACATACACACACACTCATACATACACACACATACGCACACATACACACACATTCACATACACACACTCATACATTCACACACTTATACATACACATATACACATACATACAGACACATACCTACACACATACTCATATACTGACACACTCACACACACATACACTCACACATACACACATGCACACACACATACACACATACACACACATACACACACACACTCATACAAACAGACTCACATACACGCTCACACACAAAGATAAAGATCCCCCATATAGCCTTAACAGACTGTAGGGGCAAGTGCTGTTAGCGAGCACCTATGAAGGCCGGAACGGTACACGAGGGGGTGGGTGGTCAGCACCACGCCCGACCGCCTTTGTCTCCCCAGTGGCAATGTTTACACACCGCACCAGGTACTCATTTGAGGCTGAGTCGACCTAGGGGAGGCCCGGGACCGGTTCAGATAATCGTCACTGGTGGTGTTGGCCGTGAGCGGGAATCGAACCTGGGTCGCCAGGTTCATAGCGCAGCGTAGCGCTAACCACTACTACACTATCGCTACACACACACACTGACACACACACAGATACACACAGACATACACAGTGACACACACACACAGACACATACACAGACACACACACAGACGCACACAGACACATACACAGACACACACAGACACACACACAGACACACACACAGACACACACAGACACACACACAGACACACACACAGACATACACAGTGACACACACACACAGACACATACACAGACACACACACAGACGCACACAGACACATACACAGACACACACAGACACACACACAGACACACACACAGACACACACAGACACACACACAGACACACACACAGACACACACAGACACAGACACACACACAGACACACACAGACACACACAGACACACACACAGACACACACACAGACACACACAGACACACAGACACACACACAGACACACACATACACACACACAGACACACACATACACACACACAGACACACACACACACACACAGACACACACACTGACACACACACTGACACACACACACTGACACACACACTGACACACACACACAGACACACACACACAGACACACACAGACACACACACATACACACATACACACATACACACACACAGACACACACACAGACACGCACAGACACACACAGACACACACACAGATACACAGACACACACACACAGATACATACACACAGACACACAGATACATACACACAGACACACACAGACACACAGACACACACAGACACACAGACACACACAGACACATACACACAGACACACACACACACAGACACACACACACAGACACACACATACACACACACAGACACACACATACACACACACAGACACACACATACACACATACACACACAGACACACACAGACACACACAGCCACACACACACAGATACACAGACACACACACAGACACACAGACACACACAGACACACACAGACACACACACACAGACACACACACACACAGCCACACACACACAGATACACAGACACACACACACAGACACAGACACACACACAGACACAGACACACACACAGACACACACACACAGACACACACAAAGACACACACACAGACACACACACACAGACACACATACACACACACACAGACACACACAGTGACACACACACACACATACATATACACACACACAGACACACACACACACAGACACACACACAGACACACACACAGACATGTGTCTGTCTGTGTGTCTGTCTGTGTGTGTGTGTCTGTGTGTGTCTGTATGTGTGTGTGTATGTGTGTGTGTATGTGTGTGTATGTATTTGCTTCTTGCTAGCAACACTTGCCCCTACAGCCGCACTTTGCTTGAGACTGCCCGGGGCAGCTTTGTCTGTGTGAGTGTCAGTGGAATTTTTTGTTCGGATGGGAATGAGCTCGGATTGACCTGCAGTGGTGTGCTGCTGTGGTGGTGTAGTAGTGGTGTAGTGGTGGTGTAGTAGTGGTGTAGTGGTGTAGTAGTGTAGTGGTGGTGTAGTAGTGGTGGTGTAGTAGTGGTGTAGTAGTGGTGTAGTGTAGTAGTGTAGTAGTGGTGTAGTAGTGGTGTAGTAGTGGTGTTGTAGTGGTGTAGTGTAGTAGTGGTGTAGTAGTGGTGTAGTAGTGGTGGTGTAGTAGTAGTGTAGTAGTGGTGTAGTGGTGTAGTAGTGGTGGTGTAGTAGTGTAGTAGTGGTGTAGTAGTGGTGGTGTAGTAGTGGTGTAGTAGTGGCGTAGTAGTGGTGGTGTAGTAGTGGTGTAGTAGTGGTGGTGTAGTAGTGGTGTAGTGGTAGTGGTGCAGTAGTGGTGTAGTGGTGGTGGTGTAGTAGTGGTGTAGTGTAGTAGTGGTGTAGTAGTGGTGTAGTAGTGGTGTAGTGTAGTAGTGGTGGTGTAGTGTAGTAGTGTAGTAGTAGTGTAGTAGTGGTGTAGTGGTGTAGTAGTGGTGTGGTAGTGGTGGTGTAGTGTAGTAGTGGTGTAGTAGTGGTGGTGTAGTTGTGGTGTAGTGTAGTAGTGGTGTAGTAGTGGTGGTGTAGTGTAGTAGTAGTGGTGTAGTAGTGGTGGTGTAGTAGTGGTGGTGTAGTAGTGGTGGTGTAGTAGTGGTGTAGTAGTGGTGGTGTAGTTGTGGTGTAGTGTAGTAGTGGTGTAGTAGTGGTGGTGTAGTGTAGTAGTAGTGGTGTAGTAGTGGTGGTGTAGTAGTGGTGTAGTAGTGGTGTAGTAGTGGTGTAGTGTAGTAGTGGTGGTGTAGTAGTGGTGTAGTGTAGTAGTGGTGTAGTGGTGGTGTAGTAGTGGTGTAGTAGTGGTGGTGTAGTTGTGGTGGTGTAGTAGTGGTGGTGTAGTGTAGTAGTGGTGTAGTAGTGGTGGTGTAGTTGTGGTGTAGTGTAGTAGTGGTGTAGTAGTGGTGGTGTAGTGTAGTAGTAGTGGTGTAGTAGTGGTGGTGTAGTAGTGGTGTAGTGGTGGTGTAGTAGTGGTGTAGTAGTGGTGTAGTAGTGGTGTAGTGGTGTAGTGTAGTAGTGGTGGTGTAGTAGTGGTGTAGTGTAGTAGTGGTGTAATAGTGGTGTAGTAGTGGTGTAGTAGTGGTGTAGTGTAGTGGTGTAGTAGTGGTGTAGTGGTGGTGTAGTAGTGGTGTAGTAGTGGTGTAGTAGTGGTGTAGTAGTGGTGGTGTAGTGTAGTAGTGGTGTAGTAGTGGTGTAGTGTAGTGGTGGAGTAGTGGTGTAGTGGTGGTGTAGTAGTGGTGTAGTGTAGTGGTGTAGTAGTGCTGTAGTAGTGGTGTAGTAGTAGTGTAGTAGTGGTGTAGTGGTGTAGTAGTGGTGTAGTAGTGGTATAGTGTAGTGTGGAGTAGTGGTGTAGTGTAGTAGTGGTGTAGTGGTGGTGTAGTAGTGGTGTAGTAGTGGTGGTGTAGTTGTGGTGGTGTAGTAGTGGTGGTGTAGTGTAGTAGTGGTGTAGTAGTGGTGGTGTAGTTGTGGTGTAGTGTAGTAGTGGTGTAGTAGTGGTGGTGTAGTGTAGTAGTAGTGGTGTAGTAGTGGTGGTGTAGTAGTGGTGTAGTGGTGGTGTAGTTGTGGTGTAGTAGTGGTGTAGTAGTGGTGTAGTAGTGGTGTAGTGTAGTAGTGGTGGTGTAGTAATGGTGTAGTGTAGTAGTGGTGTAGTGGTGGTGTAGTAGTGGTGTAGTAGTGGTGTAGTAGTGGTGTAGTGGTGGTGTAGTAGTGGTGTAGTAGTGGTGTAGTGTAGTGCTGTAGTAGTGGTGTAGTGGTGGTGTAGTAGTGGTGTAGTAGTGGTGTAGTAGTGGTGGTGTAGTGTAGTAGTGGTGTAGTAGTGGTGTAGTGTAGTGGTGTAGTAGTGGTGTAGTGGTGGTGTAGTAGTGGTGTAGTGTAGTGGTGTAGTAGTGGTGTAGTAGTGGTGTAGTAGTAGTGTAGTAGTGGTGTAGTAGTGGTGTAGTAGTGGTATAGTGTAGTGTGGAGTAGTGGTGTAGTGTAGTAGTGGTGTAGTGGTGGTGTAGTAGTGGTGTAGTAGTGGTGGTGTAGTTGTGGTGGTGTAGTAGTGGTGGTGTAGTGTAGTAGTGGTGTAGTAGTGGTGGTGTAGTTGTGGTGTAGTGTAGTAGTGGTGTAGTAGTGGTGGTGTAGTTGTGGTGTAGTGTAGTAGTGGTGTAGTAGTGGTGGTGTAGTGTAGTAGTAGTGGTGTAGTAGTGGTGGTGTAGTAGTGGTGTAGTGGTGGTGTAGTTGTGGTGTAGGAGTGGTGTAGTAGTGGTGTAGTAGTGGTGTAGTGGTGTAGTGTAGTAGTGGTGGTGTAGTAGTGGTGTGGTGTAGTAGTGGTGTAGTAGTGGTGTAGTAGTGGTGTAGTGGTGGTGTAGTAGTGGTGTAGTAGTGGTGTAGTAGTGGTGTAGTGTAGTGGTGTAGTAGTGGTGTAGTGGTGGTGTAGTGGTGTAGTAGTGGTGTAGTAGTGGTGTAGTAGTAGTGTAGTAGTGGTGTAGTGGTGTAGTAGGGGTGTAGTAGTGGTATAGTGTAGTGTGGAGTAGTGGTGTAGTGTAGTAGTGGTGTAGTGGTGGTGTAGTAGTGGTGTAGTAGTGGTGGTGTAGTTGTGGTGGTGTAGTAGTGGTGGTGTAGTGTAGTAGTGGTGTAGTAGTGGTGGTGTAGTTGTGGTGTAGTGTAGTAGTGGTGTAGTAGTGGTGGTGTAGTGTAGTAGTAGTGGTGTAGTAGTGGTGGTGTAGTAGTGGTGTAGTGGTGGTGTAGTTGTGGTGTAGTAGTGGTGTAGTAGTGGTGTAGTAGTGGTGTAGTGGTGTAGTGTAGTAGTGGTGGTGTAGTAGTGGTGTAGTGTAGTAGTGGTGTAGTGGTGGTGTAGTAGTGGTGTAGTAGTGGTGTAGTAGTGGTGTAGTGGTGGTGTAGTAGTGGTGTAGTAGTGGTGTAGTAGTGGTGTAGTGTAGTGGTATAGTAGTGGTGTAGTGGTGGTGTAGTAGTGGTGTAGTAGTGGTGTAGTAGTGGTGGTGTAGTGTAGTAGTGGTGTAGTAGTGGTGTAGTGTAGTGGTGTAGTAGTGGTGTAGTGGTGGTGTAGTAGTGGTGTAGTGTAGTGGTGTAGTAGTGGTGTAGTGGTGGTGTAGTAGTGGTGTAGTAGTCGTGTAGTAGTGGTGGTGTAGTGTAGTAGTGGTGTAGTAGTGGTGTAGTGTAGTGGTGTAGTAGTGGTGTAGTGGTGGTGTAGTAGTGGTGTAGTAGTGGTGGTGTAGTGTAGTAGTGTAGTAGTGGTGTAGTGATGGTGTAGTAGTGGTGTAGTAGTGGTGTAGTAGTGGTGTAGTGTGTAGTGGTGTAGTAGTGGTGTAGTAGTGGTGTAGTAGTGGTGTAGTAGTGGTGTAGTTGTGGTGGTGTAGTAGTGGTGTAGTAGTGGTGTAGTAGTGGTGTAGTGGTGGTGGTGTAGTGTAGTAGTGGTGTAGTGGTGTAGTAGTGGTGTAGTAGTGGTGGTGTAGTAGTGGTGTAGTAGTGGTGGTGTAGTAGTGGTGTAGTAGTGGTGGTGTAGTAGTGGTGGTGTAGTAGTAGTGGTGTAGTGGTGGTGTAGTGTGTAGTGGTGTAGTAGTGGTGGTGTAGTGGTGGTGTAGTAGTGGTGTAGTAGTAGTGGTGGTGTAGTAGTGGTGTAGTGTAGTAGTGGTGTAGTAGTGGTGGTGTAGTGTAATAGTGGTGTAGTGGTGGTGTAGTAGTGGTGTAGTAGTGGTGGTGTAGTGTAGTAGTGGTGTAGTAGTAGTGGTGGTGTAGTAGTGGTGTAGTAGTGGTGGTGTATTGGTGGTGTAGTGGTGGTGTAGTGTAGTAGTGGTGTAGTGGTGGTGTAGTAGTGGTGTAGTAGTAGTGGTGGTGTAGTGGTGGTGTAGTGGTGTAGTAGTGGTGTAGTAGTGGTGTAGTGTAGTAGTCGTGTAGTGGTGGTGTAGTAGTGGTGTAGTAGTAGTGGTGGTGTAGTGGTGGTGTAGTTGTGGTGTAGTAGTGGTGTAGTAGTGGTGTAGTAGTGGTGGTGTAGTGTAGTAGTGTAGTAGTGGTGTAGTGTAGTAGTGGTGTAGTAGTGGTGGTGTAGTGTAGTAGTGGTGTAGTGGTGGTGTAGTAGTGGTGTAGTAGTGGTGGTGTAGTGTAGTAGTGGTGTAGTAGTGGTGGTGTAGTGTAGTAGTGGTGTAGTGGTGGTGTAGTAGTGGTGTAGTAGTGGTGGTGTAGTTGTGGTGGTGTAGTAGTGGTGGTGTAGTGTAGTAGTGGTGTAGTAGTGGTGGTGTAGTTGTGGTGTAGTGTAGTAGTGGTGTAGTAGTGGTGGTGTAGTGTAGTAGTAGTGGTGTAGTAGTGGTGGTGTAGTAGTGGTGTAGTGGTGGTGTAGTTGTGGTGTAGTAGTGGTGTAGTAGTGGTGTAGTAGTGGTGTAGTGGTGTAGTGTAGTAGTGGTGGTGTAGTAGTGGTGTAGTGTAGTAGTGGTGTAGTGGTGGTGTAGTAGTGGTGTAGTAGTGGTGTAGTAGTGGTGTAGTGGTGGTGTAGTAGTGGTGTAGTAGTGGTGTAGTAGTGGTGTAGTAGTGGTGTAGTGTAGTGGTATAGTAGTGGTGTAGTGGTGGTGTAGTAGTGGTGTAGTAGTGGTGTAGTAGTGGTGTAGTAGTGGTGGTGTAGTGTAGTAGTGGTGTAGTAGTGGTGTAGTGTAGTGGTGTAGTAGTGGTGTAGTGGTGGTGTAGTAGTGGTGTAGTGTAGTGGTGTAGTAGTGGTGTAGTGGTGGTGTAGTAGTGGTGTAGTAGTCGTGTAGTAGTGGTGGTGTAGTGTAGTAGTGGTGTAGTAGTGGTGTAGTGTAGTGGTGTAGTAGTGGTGTAGTGGTGGTGTAGTAGTGGTGTAGTAGTGGTGGTGTAGTGTAGTAGTGTAGTAGTGGTGTAGTGATGGTGTAGTAGTGGTGTAGTAGTGGTGTAGTAGTGGTGTAGTGTGTAGTGGTGTAGTAGTGGTGTAGTAGTGGTGTAGTAGTGGTGTAGTAGTGGTGTAGTTGTGGTGGTGTAGTAGTGGTGTAGTAGTGGTGTAGTAGTGGTGTAGTGGTGGTGGTGTAGTGTAGTAGTGGTGTAGTGGTGTAGTAGTGGTGTAGTAGTGGTGGTGTAGTAGTGGTGTAGTAGTGGTGGTGTAGTAGTGGTGTAGTAGTGGTGGTGTAGTAGTGGTGGTGTAGTAGTAGTGGTGTAGTGGTGGTGTAGTGTGTAGTGGTGTAGTAGTGGTGGTGTAGTGGTGGTGTAGTAGTGGTGTAGTAGTAGTGGTGGTGTAGTAGTGGTGTAGTGTAGTAGTGGTGTAGTAGTGGTGGTGTAGTGTAGTAGTGGTGTAGTGGTGGTGTAGTAGTGGTGTAGTAGTGGTGGTGTAGTGTAGTAGTGGTGTAGTAGTAGTGGTGGTGTAGTAGTGGTGTAGTAGTGGTGGTGTAGTGGTGGTGTAGTGGTGGTGTAGTAGTGGTGGTGTAGTAGTGGTGTAGTGGTGGTGTAGTAGTGGTGTAGTAGTGGTGGTGTAGTGTAGTAGTGGTGTAGTAGTAGTGGTGGTGTAGTAGTGGTGTAGTAGTGGTGGTGTAGTGGTGGTGTAGTGGTGGTGTAGTGTAGTAGTGGTGTAGTGGTGGTGTAGTAGTGGTGTAGTAGTAGTGGTGGTGTAGTGGTGGTGTAGTGGTGTAGTAGTGGTGTAGTAGTGGTGTAGTGTAGTAGTCGTGTAGTGGTGGTGTAGTAGTGGTGTAGTAGTAGTGGTGGTGTAGTGGTGGTGTAGTTGTGGTGTAGTAGTGGTGTAGTAGTGGTGTAGTAGTGGTGGTGTAGTGTAGTAGTGTAGTAGTGGTGTAGTGTAGTAGTGGTGTAGTAGTGGTGGTGTAGTGTAGTAGTGGTGGTGTAGTAGTGGTGTAGTAGTGGTGGTGTAGTGTAGTAGTGGTGTAGTAGTGGTGGTGTAGTGTAGTAGTGGTGTAGTGGTGGTGTAGTAGTGGTGGTGTAGTAGTGGTGGTGTAGTAGTAGTGGTGTAGTAGTGGTGGTGTAGTAGTGGTGTAGTGGTGTAGTAGTGGTGTAGTAGTGGTGTAGTGTAGTGTGGAGTAGTGGTGTAGTGTAGTAGTGGTGTAGTGTAGTAGTGTAGTAGTGGTGTAGTGGTGGTGTAGTAGTGGTGTAGTAGTGGTGTAGTGGTGGTGTAGTAGTGGTGTAGTAGTGGTGTAGTGTAGTGGTGGTGTTGTAGTGGTGGTGTAGTGGTGGTGTAGTAGTGGTGGTGTAGTGGTGGTGTAGTAGTGGTGGTGTAGTAGTGGTGGTGTAGTGTAGTAGTGTAGTAGTGGTGTAGTAGTGGTGTAGTGGTGTAGTGTAGTAGTGGTGTAGTGTAGTGTGGAGTAGTGGTGTAGTGGTGGTGTAGTAGTGGTGGTGTAGTGTAGTAGTGTAGTAGTGGTGTAGTAGTGGTGGTGTAGTAGTGGTGTAGTGGTGTAGTAGTGGTGGTGTAGTGTAGTAGTGGTGTAGTAGTGGTGTAGTAGTGGTGTAGTGTAGTAGTGTAGTAGTGGTGTAGTAGTGGTGTAGTAGTGGTGTAGTAGTGGTGGTGTAATGTAGTAGTGGTGTAGTAGTGGTGTAGTAGTGGTGTAGTGTAGTAGTGTAGTAGTGGTGTAGTAGTGGTGTAGTAGTGGTGGTGTAGTGTAGTAGTGGTGTAGTAGTGGTGTAGTGTAGTAGTGTAGTAGTGGTGTAGTAGTGGTGGTGTAGTGTAGTAGTGTAGTAGTGGTGTAGTAGTGGTGGTGTAGTGTAGTAGTGTAGTAGTGGTGTAGTGGTGGTGTAGTAGTGGTGTAGTAGTGGTGTAGTAGTGGTGTAGTAGTGGTGGTGTAGTGTAGTAGTGTAGTAGTGGTGTAGTAGTGGTGTAGTAGTGGTGGTGTAGTAGTGGTGTAGTGGTGGTGTAGTAGTGGTGTAGTGGTGGTGTAGTGTGTAGTGGTGTAGTAGTGGTGTAGTAGTGGTGGTGTAGTAGTGGTGGTGTAGTAGTGGTGTAGTAGTGGTGGTGTAGTAGTGGTGGTGTAGTAGTAGTGGTGTAGTAGTGGTGGTGTAGTAGTGGTGTAGTGGTGGTGGTGTAGTAGTGGTGGTGTAGTAGTAGTGGTTTAGTAGTGGTGTAGTAGTGGTGGTGTAGTAGTAGTGTAGTAGTGGTGGTGTAGTAGTGGTGATGTAGTGGTGTAGTAGTGGTGTAGTAGTGGTGTAGTGGTGTAGTAGTGATGTAGTGGTGGTGTAGTGTGTAGTGGTGTAGTAGTGGTGGTGTAGTAGTGGTGGTGTAGTAGTAGTGTAGTAGTGGTGGTGTAGTAGTGGTGGTGTAGTAGTGGTGGTGTAGTAGTGGTGTAGTAGTGGTGGTGTAGTAGTGGTGGTGTAGTAGTAGTGGTTTAGTAGTGGTGTAGTAGTGGTGGTGTAGTAGTAGTGTAGTAGTGGTAGTGTAGTAGTGGTGTAGTAGTGGTGGTGTAGTAGTGGTGGTGTAGTAGTGGTGGTGTAGTAGTGGTGTAGTGGTAGTGTAGTAGTAGTAGTGTAGTAGTGTAGTAGTAGTAGTGTAGTAGTATAGTAGTAGTATAGTAGTGGTGTAGTAGTGTAGTAGTAGTAGCAGTGTAGTAGTAGTGTAGTAGTAGTAGTGTAGTAGTAGTGTAGTAGTAGTGTAGTAGTAGTGTAGTAGTAGTAGTGTAGTGGTGGTGTGTAGTGTAGTAGTAGTAGTGTGTGTTTAGTAGTGCTGTGTATAGTAATGGTGTGTGTGTAGTAGTGTGTAGTAGTGTGTAGTGGTGTAGTAGTAGTGTAGAAGTGGTGTGTGTAGTAGTGTGTGTAGTAGTGTGTAGTAGTGTGTAGTAGTGTAGTAGTGTAGTGGTGTGTAGTGTGTGTGTAGTAGTGTGTAGTAGTGTGTCTAGTAGTGTGTGTGGCTGGCTGAGATGCCATCTATTGAGGAAGTACTGAAGGCGATCAGGATTCTGAGACCAGGAAAGGCAGCGGGCAGAGATGATCTCCCAAGCGAAATGCTGAGGGAGGGTGGCGTTTGTGCACAGACTGCCCTATATGACATCATAGTTAGATAGATACAGAGTTAGTCACAGAGATAGTCACAGATATAGTTAGATAGTTAGACAGTCTGGACCACTGGACGGGTTCCGCAGGATTGGAAGGATGCCCTGGTGGTTCCCCTCTTTAAGAAGGGGGACCGCACAGACTGTAACAACTACAGGGGCATCTCACTCCTCAGTGTGCCGGGAAAGGTCCTGGCAAGGATTATTCAGCATCGCCTTGCCAGGCACGCTGAGGAGAGGCTTGCGGAGCCCCAATGCGGTTTCAGGAAAGGGCGGTCCTGCACAGATGCCATATTTTCTGTCCGTCTGCTACAGCAGAGGTGTAGGGAATTCCAGCAAGACCTACATCTTTGCTTTATTGACCTGTTCAAGGCCTATGATACCATCAGTAGGCCTGGGCTCTGGGTTGTTCTTCGTGCTTTTGGAGTACCTGACCCTCTGCTCACGATCATTAAGGACCTTCATGATGGTGAGCGGGCCCGGGTAAAACTACGTGGCCGGGAGTCAGAGCCATTCCCTGTACACCTTGGGGTGCGACAGGGATGTCCTCTGGCTCCCACATTATTTAACATCTATTTTGACCACGTAGTTCGTGAAGCCTTCAATAGCTGTACCGGGGGAATCTCCATATGGTACAGATATAATGGGAGGCTGATCGATGCCCGGGTGCGGTCAAGGGATGGCTCCCTATTGCTCAACAACGTTATGTATGCCGATGATTTGGTAATAGCTGCTCAGTCAGAGGAGGAGTTGGAGACGCTGCTGCTGAGACTGGAGTGTGCCACTAAGAGGTGGGGCCTTACCATCAGCCCCACCAAAACTAAGCACCTGCCTGGTTATTTTGTACCATCGGACACTCCACCCCCACAACTCCCAATCGGTGAGTTTCCCATACCTGGGCAGTGTGCTTATGACCGGCTCCAGTTTAACAGCAGAGGTCTCACTCCGAATGAGTTGAGCGGCAATATCTTTTCATCGGTTGTGTAACGCTGTGTGGAAGCTACCTGGTCTGTCGCTCCGCACTAAGCTTCAGGTCTTCTCGGCCACGGTCATTCCCTCCCTTCTCTACGCTTGCGAAACGTGGACCCCCCTAATGGAACATCTTCGCCGGTTAGAAACATTTAGGCTGGCCTGCCTACGATCCATTCTGAGTTTAACCAGGCTGGATCGTGTGAGGAGCTCACAAATCCTTGAAAGATCTGGGCAAGGTCCCATCGGTGAGCTCCTCCGGCAGGCAAGGCTGCGATGGCTGGGTCATGTAGCCCGCATGCCCAGCCACCGCATACCGAAACAGCTTTTGGTCGGCCGGATCGAGGGGGCTAAGCGGGCGCGGCACGGGCTAGAGAAGAGATGGAGTGATGTGGTACAGGAGGACGTGGAGCTGAGCGCCGGGTGGCTAAAGCACAGCAGGTTAGCACAGTAGGGGGCACAGGTGGTGCATCAGCCAGTCATTTCAGTCATCTCAGTCATCTCAGTCATCTGAGTCAGTCGACCCGTGGCACCTGCTGGGTCTGCCACGTGACCTCCTGCCCGCGGGCGTTCGACACTTCACGTGGCCTCAAGGTGCACCTAGCCTGGCACAAGCGTCGTGGTGACGTCACGCCACTTAGTGGTAAATGGCGGCTGTTGTTGTGTAGTGTGTGTGTAGTAGTGTGTGTAGTAGTGTGTGTAATGGATGAGTGAGTGAGTTAATTGGGTGAGTGAGTGGGTGAATGAGTGGGTGAGTGGGTGAGTGGATGGGTGGGTGGGTGAGTGAGTGGGTGAGTGAGTGGGTGGGTGAGTGGGGGGGGTGGGTGGATGATTGAGTGAGTGGGTGAGTGAGTGGGTGGGTGAGTGGGTGGGTGAGTGAGTGGGTTAGTGAGTGGGTGGGTGAGTGAGTGAGTGGGTGAGTGAGTGGGTGGGTGAGTGATTGGGTGGGTGAGTGGGTGGGTGGGTGAGTGAGTGAGTGAGTTAATGAGTGGGTGGGTGAGTGAGTTAGTGAGTGAGTGGGTGAGTGAGTGAGTGGGTGGGTGAGTGAGTGGGTGGGTGAGTGAGTGGGTGGGTGGGTGAGTGAGTGGGTGGGTGAGTGGGTGGGTGAGTGGGTGGGTGGGTGAGTGAGTGAGTGAGTGGGTTAGTGAGTGGGTGGGTGAGTGAGTTAGTGAGTGAGTGGGTGAGTGAGTGGGTGAGTGAGTGGGTGGGTGAGTGAGTGGGTGGGTGGGTGGGTGAGTGAGTGGGTGGGTGAGTGGGTGGGTGAGTGGGTGGGTGGGTTAGTGGGTGGGTGGGTGAGTGAGTGGGTGAGTGAGTGAGTGGGTGGGTGAGCGAGTGGATGAGCACACTCACTCCACACACACACAGACGCACACAGACACACACACACAGACACACACACACACACAGACACACACAGAGACACACACACAGACACACAGACACACACACAGACACACACACAGACACACACACACAGACACACACACAGACACACACACACAGACACACACACACACAGACACACACACACAGACACAGACAGCTGCCCAGCCACAGATATGATTCTCCTGCAGCAGCTGCGCCACGCCGATCAGATTCAACATTTACAGCAGGCTGGTTATAGTGTAGTGTATAGTGTAGTGTATAGTGTAGTGTATAGTGTAGTGTATAGTGTAGTGTATAGTGTATAGTGTAGTGTGTAGTGTAATGTGTAGTGTAGTGTATAGTGTAGTGTATAGTGTAGTGTATAGTGTAGTGTGTAGTGTATAGTGTGTAGTGTATAGTGTAGTGTATAGTATAGTGTATAGTGTGTTTAGTGTAGTGTATAGTGTGGTGTATAGTGTAGTGTATAGTGTAGTGTATAGTGTAGTGTATAGTGTATAGTGTAGTGTGTAGTGTAATGTGTAGTGTAGTGTATAGTGTAGTGTATAGTGTAGTGTATAGTGTATAGTGTAGTGTGTAGTGTATAGTGTGTAGTGTATAGTGTAGTGTATAGTGTAGTGTATAGTGTGTTTAGTGTAGTGTATAGTGTGGTGTATAGTGTAGTGTATAGTGTAGTGTATAGTGTAGTGTATAGTGTAGTGTATAGTGTAGTGTATAGTGTGTTTAGTGTAGTGTATAGTGTAGTGTATAGTGTAGTGTATAGTGTAGTGTATAGTGTAGTGTGTAGTGTAATGTGTAGTGTAGTGTATAGTGTAGTGTATAGTGTAGTGTATTGTGTATAGTGTAGTGTATAGTGTAGTGTATAGTGTAGTAGTGTATAGTGTAGTGTATAGTGTAGTGTATAGTAGTGTATAGTGTGGTGTATAGTGTAGTGTATAGTGTAGTGTAGTGTATAGTGTTGTGTATAGTGTAGTGTATAGTGTAGTGTATAGTGTAGTGTATAGTGTAGTAGTGTATAGTGTAATGTATAGTGTAGTGTTTAGTGTAGTAGTGAAAAGTGTAGTGTATAGTGGAGTGTATAGTGTAGTGTATAGTATAGTGTATAGTGTAGTGTATAGTGTAGACACACACACACAGACACACACAGACACACACACAGACACACACACACAGACACACACACACAGACACACACACAGACACACACAGACACACACACACAGACACAAACAGACACACAAACACAGACACACACACACATACACACACAGACACACACACAATAACACAGACACACACACAGACACACACATACACACAAACGTCGACACACACACACATACACACACACAGACACATACACAGACACACACACACAGACACACACACAGACACACACACACACACACATAGACACACACACACATACACACACACAGACACACACACAGACACACACACAGACACACACACACAGACACACAGAGACACAGACAGCTGCCCAGCCACAGATATGAGTCTCCTGCAGCAGCTGCACCACGCCGATCAGATTCAACATTTACAGCAGGCTGGTTATAGTGTAGTGTATAGTGTAGTGTATAGTGTGTAGTGTATAGTGTAGTGTATAGTGTGTAGTGTATAGTGTACTAGTGTAGTGTATAGTGTAGTGGTGTATAGTGTAGTGGTGTATAGTGTAGTGTATAGTAGTGTATAGTGTATAGTAGTGTATAGTGTAGTGTAGTGTATAGTGTAGTGTATAGTGTAGTGTGTAGTGTAGTGTATAGTGTAGTGTATAGTGTAGTGTATAGTATGTAGTGTATAGTGTAGTGTATAGTGTAGTGTATAGTGTAGTGTATAGTAGTTTATAGTGTAGTGTATAGTGTAGTGTATAGTGTGTATAGTGTATAGTGTAGTGTATAGTGTGTAGTGTATAGTGTAGTGTATAGTATAGTGTATAGTGTAGTGTATAGTGTAGTGTATTGTATAGTATAGTGTATAGTGTAGTGTATAGTGTATAGTGTAGTGTATAGTGTAGTGTATAGTGTATAGTAGTGTGTAGTAGTGTATAGTGTAGTGTATAGTGTAGTGTATAGTGAAGTGTATAGTGTAGTGTATAGTGTAGTGTATAGTGTAGTGTATAGTGTAGTGTATAGTGTATAGTATAGTGTAGTATCGTAGACGACTCCTCCCAACGCAGTTATGATCTCCCCACCAGCACCTCAGCTGACCCCTTTTCTGAGTCGCTTTTCCGTTCGTTCGGCATGCAAACTTCACGAACATCAGCAGCAAATTCGATATCGAAAACCTCCCGCCCTGGTGAGAGGGATATCCACGAAAGCCATAGGCTTCAAATTTTTCATTTCTTTCAAAAGGAAACGTCACGTTCGTAACGTCACGTGACCTATTTATTTATTTTTGTGTATGCTCTGACTTTAACATAGCTCTTTCTGTGACCAGTCACAAGCTAATCACTCAGCCATTTCAATGCTAAATTATCCTGTTTGATTTGTACTAGGTGCCTCTGTGAATGTGTATGCTCTGACTTTAACATAGCCATTTCTGTGACCAGTCACAAGCTAATCACTCAGCCATCTCAATGCTAAATTCTATGCTAATTCCTTTGTCAAGGGGTGCCTCTGCGGATGTGTATGCTCTGACTTTAACATAGCCATTTCTGTGACCAGTTACAAGCTAATCACTCAGCTATTTCAATGCTAAATTCTCCGGTTTGATTTGTACTAGGTGCCTCTGTGGATGTGTATGCTTTGACTTTAACATAACTATTTCTGTGACCAGTCACAAGCTAATCACTCAGCTATCTCAATGCTAAATTCTCCTGTTTGATTTCTACTAGGTGCCTCTGTGAATGTGTATGCTCTGACTTTAACATAGCCATTTCTGTGACCAGTTACAAGCTAATCACTCAGCTATTTCAATGCTAAATTCTCCTGTTTGATTTCTACTAGGTGCCTCTGTGAATGTGTATGCTCTGACTTTAACATAGCCATTTCTGTGACCAGTCACAAGCTAATCACTCAGCTATTTCAATGCTAAATTCTCCTGTTTGATTTGTACTAGGTGCCTCTGTGGATGTGTATGCTTTAACTTTTAACATAGCTATTTCTGTGACCAGTCACAAGCTAATCACTCAGCTATTTCAATGCTAAATTCTCCTGTTTGATTTGTACTAGGTGCCTCTGTGGATGTATATGCTTTGACTTTAACATAGCCATTTCTGTGACCAGTCACAAGCTAATCACTCAGCCATTTCAATGCTAAATTCTCCTGTTTGATTTGTACTAGGTGCCTCTGTGGATGTGTATGCTTTAACTTTTAACATAGCTATTTCTGTGACCAGTCACAAGCTAATCACTCAGCTATTTCAATGCTAAATTCTCCTGTTTGATTTGTACTAGGTGCCTCTGTGGATGTATATGCTTTGACTTTAACATAGCCATTTCTGTGACCAGTCACAAGCTAATCACTCAGCTATTATTTCAATGCTAAATTCTCCTGTTTGATTTGTACTAGGTGCCTCTGTGGATGTGTATGCTTTAACTTTTAACATAGCTATTTCTGTGACCAGTCACAAGCTAATCACTCAGCCATTTCAATGCTAAATTCTCCTGTTTGATTTGTACTAGGTGCCTCTGTGGATGTGTATGCTCTGACTTTAACATAGCTATTTCTGCGACCAGTCACAAGCTAATCACTCAGCTATTTCAATACTAAATTGTATGCTAATTCCTTTGTCAAGGGGTGCCTCTGCGGATGTGTATGCTTTAACTTAGCTATTTCAATGCTAAATTCTCCTGTTTGATTTGTACTAGGTGCCTCTGTGGATGTGTATACTTTGACTTCAACATAGCCATTTCTGCGACCAGTCACAAGCTAATCACTCAGCTATTTCAATGCTAAATTCTCCTGTTTGATTTGTACTAGGTGCCTCTGTGAATGTGTATGCTTTAACTTTAACATAGCTATTTCTGTGACCAGTCACAAGCTAATCACTTAGCTATTTCAATGCTAAATTCTCCTGTTTGATTTGTACTAGATGCCTCTGTGGATGTATATGCTCTGACTTTAACATAGCCATTTCTGCGACCAGTCACAAGCTAATCACTCAGCCATTTCAATGCTAAATTCTCCTGTTTGATTTGTACTAGGTGCCTCTGTGGATGTATATGCTCTGACTTTAACATAGCTATTTCTGTGACCAGTCACAAACTAATCACTCAGCTATCTCAATGCTAAATTATCCTGTTTGATTTGTACTAGGTGCCTCTGTGGATGTGTAGGCTTTAACTTTAATATAGCTATTTCTGTGACCAGTCACAAGCTAATCACTCAGCCATTTCAATGCTAAATTCTCCTGTTTGATTTGTACTAGGTGCCTCTGTGGATGTATATGCTTTGACTTTAACATAGCTATTTCTGTGACCAGTCACAAGCTAATCACTCAGCCATTTCAATGCTAAATTCTCCTGTTTGATTTGTACTAGGTGCCTCTGTGGATGTGTATGCTCTGACTTTAACATAGCTATTTCTGTGACCAGTCACAAACTAATCACTCAGCTATCTCAATGCTAAATTCTCCTGTTTGATTTGTACTAGATGCCTCTGTGGATGTATATGCTCTGACTTTAACATAGCTATTTCTGCGACCAGTCACAAGCTAATCACTCAGCTATTTCAATGCTAAATTCTCCTGTTTGATTTGTACTAGGTGCCTCTGTGGATGTGTATGCTTTAACTTAGCTATTTCAATGCTAAATTCTCCTGTTTGATTTGTACTAGATGCCTCTGTGGATGTGTTTGCTCTGACTTTAACATAACTATTTCTGTGACCAGTTACAAGCTAATCACTCAGCTATTTCAATGCTAAATTATCCTGTTTGATTTGTACTAGGTGCCTCTGTGGATGTGTATGCTCTGACTTTAACATAGCCATTTCTGTGACCAGTCACAAGCTAATCACTCAGCTATTTCAATGCTAAATTCTATGCTAATTTCTTTGTCAAGGGGTGCCTCTGTGGATGTGTATACTTTAACTTTAACATAGCCATTTCTGTGACCAGTCACAAGCTAATCACTCAGCTATTTCAATGCTTAATTATCCTGTTTGATTTGTACTAGGTGCCTCTGTGGATGTGTATGCTTTAACTTAGCTATTTCAATGCTAAATTCTCCTGTTTGATTTGTACTATATGCCTCTGTGGATGTATATGCTCTGACTTTAACATAACTATTTCTGTGACCAGTCACAAGCTAATCACTCAGCCATTTCAATGCTAAATTCTATGCTAATTCTTTTGTCCAGGGGTGCCTCTGCGGATGTGTAGGCTTTGACTTTAACATAGCCATTTCTGTGACCAGTCACAAGCTAATCACTCAGCTATTTCAATGCTAAATTCTCCTGTTTGATTTGTACTAGGTGCCTCTGTGGATGTGTATGCTTTAACTTAGCTATTTCAATGCTAAATTCTCCTGTTTGATTTGTACTAGATGCCTCTGTGGATGTATATGCTCTGACTTTAACATAACTATTTCTGTGACCAGTCAGAAGCTAATCACTCAGCCATTTCAATGCTAAATTATATGCTAATTCCTTTGTCAAGGGGTGCCTCTGTGGATGTGTATGCTTTAACTTTAACATAGCCATTTCTGTGACCAGTCAGAAGCTAATCACTCGGCCATTTCAATGCTAAATTATCCTGTTTGATTTGTACTAGGTGCCTCTGTGAATGTGTATGCTCTGACTTTAACATAGCCATTTCTGTGACCAGTCAGAAGCTAATCACTCGGCCATTTCAATGCTAAATTCTATGCTAATTCCTTTGTCAAGGCGCTTTGTTTTAATCTCACACAGCTTAAAGGTCGCGATCTGAACGTGGCTTTTTCACTCCAGCGCCGTCCTACCAGACCAGTCTCGTCCCCTTCACCTGATGAAGGCCGCTTGTGTTGTGGCCTGAAACGTCGTGATTCATTGCTATTTTATTTTCACCTACGTGGTGACTTTACCCAACAGAACCAAAGAGTTTTTATTTTTGGCCTTTATCTTCAGCGGCATTAACGCAACAACTCTGGCTTGTTCGGGCGCACGACGTTCAGGGGTTTCATTACGGCAAGTGCTGTCACACAGATAAAGGTGGCCCCAGGTAGCCTCTAGCAGGGCTGTAGGGGCAAGTGCTGAGACACAGATAAAGGTGTTCCAACCAGGTAGCCTCTAGCAGGGCTGTAGGGGCAAGTGCTGAGACACAGATAAAGGTACCCCCAGGTAGCCTCTAGCAGGGCTGTAGGGGCAAGTGCTGAGACACAGATAAAGGTGTTCCAACCAGGTAGCCTCTAGCAGGGCTGTAGGGGCAAGTGCTGGTTATTGTACACACAGATAAAGGTGTTCCAACCAGGTAGCCTCTAGCAGGGCTGTAGGGGCAAGTGCTGAGACACAGATAAAGGTGTTCCAACCAGGTAGCCTCTAGCAGGGCTGTAGGGGCAAGTGCTGAGACACAGATAAAGGTGTTCCAACCAGGTAGCCTCTAGCAGGGCTGTAGGGGCAAGTGCTCGCTATTGTAAACACACAGATAAAGGTGTTCCCCCAGGTAGCCTCTAGCAGGGTTGTAGGGGCAAGTGCTGTCACACAGATAAAGGTGGCCCCAGGTAGCCTCTAGCAGGGCTGTAGGGGCAAGTGCTGAGACACAGATAAAGGTGTTCCAACCAGGTAGCCTCTAGCAGCGCTCTAGGGGCAAGTGCTGAGACACAGATAAAGGTGTTCCAACCAGGTAGCCTCTAGCAGGGCTGTAGGGGCAAGTGCTGAGACACAGATAAAGGTACCCCCTGGTAGCCTCTAGCAGCGCTGTAGGGGCAAGTGCTGTCACACAGATAAAGGTGGCCCCAGGTAGCCTCTAACAGGGCTGTAGGGGCAAGTGCTGAGACACAGATAAAGGTGTTCCAACCAGGTAGCCTCTAGCAGGGCTGTAGGGGCAAGTGCTGTCACACAGATAAAGGTGTTCCCCCAGGTAGCCTCTAGCAGGGCTGTAGGGGCAAGTGCTGTCACACAGATAAAGGTGTTCCCCCAGGTAGCCTCTAGCAGGGCTGTAGGGGCAAGTGCTCGCTATTGTAAACACACACAGATAAAGGTACCCCAGGTAGCCTCTAGCAGGGCTGTAGGGGCAAGTGCTGAGACACAGACAAAGCTCCCGCAGGTAGCCTCTAGCAGGGCTGTAGGGGCAAGTGCTGGCTATTGTAAACACAGACAAAGGTACCCCAGGTTGCCTATAGCAGGGCTCTAGGGGCAAGTGCTGACACACAGATAAACGTGCCCCCAGGTAGCCTCTAGTAGAGCTGTAGGGGCAAGTGCTGGCTATTGTACACACACAGACAAAGGTACCCCCAGGTAGCCTCTAGCAGGGCAGTAGGGGCAAGTGCTGTTAGTAGCGAGTAGTAGCAGCATCAGCATCGCCTATGAAGACTACTGGCACTGAGAGAGAGAGAGATGGAGAGTTGAGTGAGTGTGAGTGAGTGAGAGTTAGTGAGAGTGAGTGTGAGTGAGTGTGAGTGAGTGTGAGTGAGTGAGAGAGTGAGTGAGTGTGAGTGAGTGAGAGTTAGTGAGAGTGAGTGTGAGTGAGTGTGAGTGAGTGTGAGTGAGTGTGAGTGAGTGAGAGAGTGAGTGAGTGTGAGTGAGTGAGAGTTAGTGAGAGTGAGTGAGTGAGTGTGAGTGAGTGTGAGTGAGTGAGAGTGAGTGTGAGAGTGAGAGCGTGCGTGAGAGATGAGTGAGAGAGTGAGTGAGTGAGAGAGTGAGTGAGTGGCTGAGTGAGTGAGTGGCTGAGTGAGTGAGTGAGAGAGTGAGTGAGTGGCTGAGTGAGTGAGTGAGAGAGTGAGTGGCTGAGTGAGTGGCTGAGTGGCTGAGTGAGTGAGAAAGTGAGTGAGTGAGTGAGGGAGTGAGTGGCTGAGTGAGTGAGAGAGTGAGTGGGTGAGTGAGTGAGAGAGTGAGTGGCTGAGTGAGTGAGTGAGAGAGTGGCTGAGTGAGTGAGTGAGAGAGTGAGTGAGAGAGTGAGTGGCTGAGTGAGTGGCTGAGTGGCTGAGTGAGTGGCTGAGTGAGTGAGTGAGTGGCTGAGTGAGAGAGAGAGTGAGTGGCTGAGTGAGAGAGAGGGTGAGTGGCTGAGTGAGTGAGTGAGTGGCTGAGTGAGTGTGAGAGAGTGAGTGAGTGGCTGAGTGAGTGGCTGAGTGAGAGAGTGAGTGGCTGAGTGAGAGAGTGAGTGGCTGAGTGAGTGAGTGAGTGGCTGAGTGGCTGAGTGAGTGAGTGAGAGAGTGAGTGAGAGAGTGAGTGGCTGAGTGAGTGAGTGAGAGAGTGAGTGAGTGGCTGAGTGAGTGAGTGGCTGAGTGAGTGAGTGAGAGAGTGAGTGAGTGAGTGGCTGAGTGAGTGGCTGAGTGGCTGAGTGAGTGAGAGAGTGAGTGAGTGAGGGAGTGAGTGGCTGAGTGAGAGAGTGAGTGAGTGGCTGAGTGAGTGAGTGAGAGAGTGAGTGAGTGAGTGGCTGAGTGAGTGGCTGAGTGGCTGAGTGAGTGAGAAAGTGAGTGAGTGAGTGAGGGAGTGAGTGGCTGAGTGAGTGAGAGAGTGAGTGGGTGAGTGAGTGAGAGAGTGAGTGGCTGAGTGAGTGAGTGAGAGAGTGGCTGAGTGAGTGAGTGAGAGAGTGAGTGAGAGAGTGAGTGGCTGAGTGAGTGGCTGAGTGGCTGAGTGAGTGGCTGAGTGAGTGAGTGAGTGGCTGAGTGAGAGAGAGAGTGAGTGGCTGAGTGAGAGAGAGGGTGAGTGGCTGAGTGAGTGAGTGAGTGGCTGAGTGAGTGTGAGAGAGTGAGTGAGTGGCTGAGTGAGTGGCTGAGTGAGAGAGTGAGTGGCTGAGTGAGAGAGTGAGTGGCTGAGTGAGTGAGTGAGTGGCTGAGTGGCTGAGTGAGTGAGTGAGAGAGTGAGTGAGAGAGTGAGTGGCTGAGTGAGTGAGTGAGAGAGTGAGTGAGTGGCTGAGTGAGTGAGTGGCTGAGTGAGTGAGTGAGAGAGTGAGTGAGTGAGTGGCTGAGTGAGTGGCTGAGTGGCTGAGTGAGTGAGAGAGTGAGTGAGTGAGTGAGGGAGTGAGTGGCTGAGTGAGTGAGTGAGAGAGTGAGTGGGTGAGTGAGTGAGAGAGTGAGTGGCTGAGTGAGTGAGTGAGAGAGTGGCTGAGTGAGTGAGAGAGTGAGTGAGAGAGTGAGTGGCTGAGTGAGTGGCTGAGTGGCTGAGTGAGTGGCTGAGTGAGTGAGTGAGTGGCTGAGTGAGAGAGAGAGTGAGTGGCTGAGTGAGAGAGAGGGTGAGTGGCTGAGTGAGTGAGTGAGTGGCTGAGTGAGTGTGAGAGAGTGAGTGAGTGGCTGAGTGAGTGGCTGAGTGAGAGAGTGAGTGGCTGAGTGAGAGAGTGAGTGGCTGAGTGAGTGAGTGAGTGGCTGAGTGGCTGAGTGAGTGAGTGAGAGAGTGAGTGAGAGAGTGAGTGGCTGAGTGAGTGAGTGAGAGAGTGAGTGAGTGGCTGAGTGAGTGAGTGGCTGAGTGAGTGAGTGAGAGAGTGAGTGAGTGAGTGGCTGAGTGAGTGGCTGAGTGGCTGAGTGAGTGAGAGTGAGTGAGTGAGGGAGTGAGTGGCTGAGTGAGTGAGTGAGAGAGTGAGTGGGTGAGTGAGTGAGAGAGTGAGTGGCTGAGTGAGTGAGTGAGAGAGTGGCTGAGTGAGTGAGAGAGTGAGTGAGAGAGTGAGTGGCTGAGTGAGTGGCTGAGTGGCTGAGTGAGTGGCTGAGTGAGTGAGTGAGTGGCTGAGTGAGAGAGAGAGAGTGAGTGGCTGAGTGAGAGAGAGAGTGAGTGGCTGAGTGAGTGAGTGAGTGGCTGAGTGAGTGTGAGAGAGTGAGTGAGTGGCTGAGTGAGTGGCTGAGTGAGAGAGTGAGTGGCTGAGTGAGAGAGTGAGTGGCTGAGTGAGTGAGTGAGTGGCTGAGTGGCTGAGTGAGTGAGAGAGTGAGTGAGAGAGTGAGTGGCTGAGTGAGTGAGTGAGAGAGTGAGTGAGTGGCTGAGTGAGTGAGTGGCTGAGTGAGTGAGTGAGTGGGTGAGTGAGTGGGTGAGTGAGAGAGTGAGTGAGTGAGAGAGTGAGTGAGTGGCTGAGTGAATGAGTGAGTGGCTGAGTGAGTGAGTGGCTGAGTGAGAGAGTGAGTGAGTGAGAGAGTGAGTGAGTGGCTGAGTGAGAGAGTGAGTGGCTGAGTGGCTGAGTGAGTGAGAGAGTGAGTGAGAGAGTGAGTGAGTGGCTGAGTGAGTGAGTGGCTGAGTGAGTGAGTGAGTGGCTGAGTGAGTGGCTGAGTGAGAGAGTGGCTGAGTGAGTGGCTGAGTGGCTGCGTGAGTGAGATACTGAGTCAGGAGGTCACCCTGACTGGGCTATTCGCGTCTCTAGGGACGCGATAAGCGGAGCGACTGTGAACTAAACTCCGTGTCCTGTGGGTTAGTGGGTTAGTGAGTCGGTGAGTGGGTGGGTGGGTGAGTGGGTGGGTGAGTAAGTGAGTTAGTGGGTGGGTGATTGAGTGATTGGGTGAGTGAGTGAGTGGGTGAGGCAGTGAGTGAGTGGGTGAGTGAGTCGGTGAGTGAGTGGGTGAGTGGGTGGGTGGGTGAGTGAGTGGGTGAGTGAGTGTGTGAGTGAGTGAGTGGGTGAGTGGGTGAGTGAGTGAGTGGGTGAATGAGTGTGTGAGTGATTGGGTGGTTGAGTCGGTGGGTGGGTGAGTGAGTGAGTGGGTGAGTGATTGGGTGAGTGAGTGAGTGAGTGGGTGAGTGGGTGGGTGGGTGAGTGCGTGGGTGAGTGAGTGTGTGAGTGATTGGGTGGGTGAGTGAGTGAGGTGTGAGTGAGTGAATGGGTGAGTGAGTGGGTGAGTGAGTGGGTCGGTGCGTGAGTGAGTGAGTGGGTGGGTGAGTGATTGGGTGAGTGAGTGAGTGAGTGGGTGAGGCAGTGAGTGAGTGGGTGAGTGAGTCGGTGAGTGAGTGAGTGGGTGAGTGGGTGGGTGGGTGAGTGAGTGGGTGAGTGAGTGTCTGAGTGAGTGAGTGGGTGAGTGGGTGAATGAGTGTGTGAGTGATTGGGTGGTTGAGTCGGTGGGTGGGTGAGTGAGTGAGTGGGTGAGTGATTGGGTGAGTGAGTGAGTGAGTGGGTGAGTGGGTGGGTGGGTGAGTGCGTGGGTGAGTGAGTGTGTGAGTGATTGGGTGGGTGAGTCGGTGGGTGGGTGAGTGAGTGAGGTGTGAGTGAGTGAATGGGTGAGTGAGTGGGTGAGTGAGTGGGTCGGTGCGTGAGTGAGTGAGTGGGTGGGTGAGTGATTGGGTGAGTGAGTGGGTGAGGCAGTGAGTGAGTGGGTGAGTGAGTCGGTGAGTGAGTGAGTGGGTGGGTGAGTGGGTGGGTGAGTGAGTTGGTGGGTGGGTGAGTGAGTGAGTGGGTAGGTAGTGAGTGGGTGAGAGAGTGGGTGGGTGAGTGAGTGATTGCGTGAGTGGGTGTGTGTGTGGGTGAGTGATTGGGTGGGTGAGTGGGTGAGTGAGTGGGTGGGTGAGTGAGTGTGTAGGTGAGTGGGTGGGTAAATGAGTGATTGGGTTAGTGTGTGAGTGATTGAGTGGGTGAGTGGGTGAGTGTGTGAGTGGGTGAGTGGGTGGGTGAGTGAGTTGGTGGGTGGGTGAGTGAGTGAGTGGGTGTGTGAGTGGATGGGTGAGTGAGTCAGTGAGTGAGTGAGTGGGTGAGTGGGTGTGTAAGGGAGTGATTGGGTGAGTGAGTGAGTGACTGGGTGAGTGAGTGAGTGAGTGGATGAGTGGGTGAGTGGGTGAGTGAGTGTGTGAGTGGGTGAGTGGGTGGGTGAGTGAGTGGGTGAGTGGGTGGGTGAGTGAGTGCATGGGTGAGTGAGTCAGTGGGTGAGTGAGTGGGTGAGTGAGTGAGTGGGTGAGTGAGTGAGTGGATGGGTGAGTGAGTCAGTAGGTGAGTGGGTGGATGAATGAGTGATTAGGTGAGTGAGTTGGTGAGTGAGTGGGTGGGAGAATGGGTGAGTGAGTGAGTGGGTGAGTGGGTGGTTGAGTGAGTGGGTGGGTGAGTGTGTGGGTGGGAGAATGGGTGAGTGGATGGGTGAGTGAGTCAGTGGGTGAGTGGGTGGGTGAGTGAGTGAGTGGGTGAGTGGGTGGGTGAGTGAGTGGGTGGGTGGGTGAGTGAGTGGGTGAGTGAGTGAGTGGGTGAGTGAGTGAGAGTGTGGGTGAGTGAGTGTGTGGGAGAATGGGTGAGTGAGTGAGTGGCTAGCTGGGTTTGTGTCTGTGTATGTGTCGTGTGTTTTGAGCGAGTTTATTTGAGTTGTGAGAGAGTTTGGGTTTGAGTGTGTGAGTGTATATTAGGGTGTCATGTGATATTATTGTTAGAGTTGTGATTCTATCTGAGGATGTTGTTTAATGTATTTGAGGATGCGATTATTCGAGTGAGTGGGTGAGTGAGTGGGTGGGTGAGTGAGTGAGTGGGTGAGTGAGTGAGTGGGTGATTGAGTGAGTGAGTGTGTAACTGAGTGGGTGGGTGAGTGGGTGAGTGAGTGAGTGAGTGATTGGCTGAGTGGGTGTGTGAGTGAGTGATTGAGTGAGTGGGTGAGTGAGTGGGTGAGTGGGTGGGTGAGTGAGTGGGTGGTTGGGTGGTTGAGTGGGTGGGTGAGTGAGTGAGTGGGTGAGTGAGTGAGTGAGTGGGTGAGTGAGTGGGTGGGTGAGTGAGTGATTGGGTGAGTGGGTGTGTGAGTAAGTGATTGGGTGGGTCAGTGGGTGAGTGAGTGAGTGGGTGAGTGAGTGAGTGGGAGAATGTGTGAGTGAGTGGGTGGGTGAGTGAGTGGGTGGGAGAATGGGTGAGTGAGTGAGTGGGTGAGTGGGTGAGTGAGTGGGTGAGTGGGTAGGTGAATGAGTGGGTGGGTGGGTGAGTGGGTGAGTGGGTGGGTGAGTGAGTGAGTGGGTGGGTGAGTGAGTGAGTGGGTGAGTGAGTGGGTGGGTGAGTGGGTGAGTGAGTGATTGGGTGAGTTGGTGTGTGAGTGAGTGATTGGGTGGGTCAGTGGGTGAGTGAGTGAGTGGGTGGGAGAATGGGTGAGTGAGTGAGTGGGTGAGTGAGTGGGTGGGAGAATGAGTGAGTGAGTGGGTGGGTAAGTGAGTGGGTGGGAGAATGGGTGAGTGAGTGGGTGGGTGAGTGAGTGGGTGGGTGAGTGAGTGAGTGTGTCCGTGATTGTGTGAGTGGGTGAGTGAGTGAGTGGGTGAGTGGATTAATGAGTGATTGGGTGAGTGGGTGGGTGAGTGAGTGGGTG